>NC_065448.1:39074332-39377416 GCF_917563875.1 Diabrotica virgifera virgifera
GACGGCCAGTACTTGACGATTACTTGCAAATGCCTGGTGTATGACCGATTCTAGTTTAACCAAGTTGTCCGTTGTATATCTGTTTTTCCTAAATCCGCTTTGTTGTTTGCATATTAAATTATTGGATTTCAGGAAGTATTGCAGACGTTTGTTAAGTATTTTTTCTATTAGTTTGCACAAGGTTGATGTTGAAGATATAGGTCGATACGAATTTGGATCCGTCTTTATTTTATTAGGTTTTAAAATAGGAATTACAATTGCTGATTTCCAAGATTTTGGGAACTGTTTCGTATAGAATAACAGAATATAGATATCCAGAAGGTATTGTTTAGCATGTGCTGGAAGATTTTTAAGGAATGCATAAGATATTTCGTCAGGTCCTGGGCTAGAATTTTTAACTTCCTGAAATGCTTCATTTAGTTCATTTATACTTAGTAATGAGTTCAGTGGATGATTGTTATCGGTAATGATTATTTCTTGTTCTCAGTTTCTTTTATGTTCAATAAATATAGGGTCATACATAGAGTCATTGCTGTATGTTTGAAACGAAACTGCTAAGGCATTTGTTATTTGTGCTTCATCAGTTATTTGATTTCCGTTCACATTAAGAGAGTTTATCTTGTAAGTATATGGAATACCTTTAATTCTGCGGATCTTGTTCCACACTTCAGATGTGGGGATATCATCGGTAATTGAGGATACTAATATTATATTTATTTATAAATAAACTAATAAATATAATATTTGTCGTATTTACACGTTATATTTGTTTCTCTAGAATTTTTCCAGCTAATTGTTATTTCCACTAAATATTTTGTGTTGGATTTATAGACATTCACATATAAAGCAATTATTAGTATTTTGTTTTTTTTTGTATAAATATACTACTCCAGAAATATAAGTAAAATTTAACTGTGTTCGGAAACTTCTCAATACCAAGTACAATGAAACTTCTCAATACCCATTTGAGAGTTTTTCTGTTAATAAATACTTAAAGCAAATAAATCTATACCTTAAAATAACCTATAATTTAGTGTTGTAAATTCATTCATTTTTTTAAACCTGAGAAAACTAATCAGTATTTTTAAAAAATTTAAACGCAGAATGAGAGATTACATTATTACCGAGGGCCGAAAGTCCCTTAGAATAATCAAAAAGTTTCTTTTGAACGAGATATATGAAATTGGTGATATTCCGTAAAAAAAGTGATATTTCGATAGTAAATTTAACCAGAAACAATTTTACTGTAGACGTGTTAGTACCAAAAGGGCATAGACTCACCTTAATGCAAAAGCTTAAGAGGCTTAGAGTCTAATTCACCCTTTTCTCAAAATTGCACCCCTTTAAATGGTAGCACTCAGCTGTTTTTTTATATTTAGAAGTCCATTGACTATACGAAATGACAAAACCCTGTTAACGTTGTAGCTCCTTTTAGCTCTCTTATTTTGAACATAATCAATAGCCTATTGTGTATTAAATTAGTATTTTTAATATATTTTTAACGATTCAACGACTTGCGCAGCTGAATAACATAAATATTCACTCTTTAGTTTTTTAGCATCAAGACTATGTAGTTTTATATAAGATCCCAAATTGAAAAAGACGTTTTATCGTCGTTTTTAAATGGGTTTGTAAATCTAATATGAAAATTTTTAAACTTCTTTTCTATATCTGAATTAAACATCACGTTTCTCTATGACATTATATAAATATAATAATCTCTTAGAAAGCGTATTCATATCTCAGACATCTCAGTTAAGTTTGTTTGGTATATTTATATTGTAAAGAGTCTTGATATGATTGACATAAAAGAGTGATTCCTTTTTCTTTCAGTTTATTAGTTAAATCCATTGTTATAAAAATGTCACTACCTAGACTACTATTTTTAGATAAAACCTTCCAATAAAAATTTATAATTAATACATTTAGTTATGACCAAGGACCGGAAAAATGCAACAAAAAAATGTAAAAAAATGCGCATTTTAATGTAATTGATTTGTGAAACATATGCAAGAGCCTTTATGAAAAATGCAATATTAAAATGAAACATTAATAATCCTTAATTTATATTTATATGATGTTGGAATAATAACATTTAAACACAATAGTTAGTTTTTATGTACATGCTTTATTAACCATTATCTTAAATATTTACATATATTTACAGATTATACAGGGTGTCCCGGAAAATAGTGCGTTCCTTAAAGGTATAGGTAGAAGGCACCATGTAGAACAAAAAACTCTTATAACATTTTTTTCTAAATTCATCCGTTTGACCAAAAAATTAAAATGTATTTTGGTAGGCAAATTTAAATCTGACAACTATGTGCGGTACGCAAATTTAAGCATAGACAGTCCCATGTAAATAAATAGATAGAAGATAAATAGTAAACAGATAGTTTTAAAGAATCCTGTTTAGTGTCAATGCCGAAAAATGTTTTCGAATAGTGAGTGTATTACCTATTATGTTATTACCTATGAATGGTGTTTGTGAAAGGTTACTTGAAACATCTATTCGGTATAATAATTATTTTCAAGTAAGTACAACTTAGTTATTTCAGTTCACAGTAAACAAATTACTGAGACATTATCTGGTGTATTTAAGTTCCACTGTAAACTATTAAAACTATGAAATTCAGTTAAATCCCTCAGCAATACTCAGCATTCAACACATTTAAACCTTACTAAATACATAATACTAGTTCAGTTAAAAGATGTGTTTTTATGTTAAAAGATGTGTAACTCGTTTAAAATTATGCAATAGGTATTTCAATACATTTCAAAAGAAAATAATTTTAGTAAACAAATAGTAAATACATAAGTATTACCTACTAGGTATTAGGTTGGATTATTTTAAATACTGTTAATCACAATCACAAACGAGTTCTTATTATGTTATTATTCCGTAGTGCGTACGATGTTGCCAGTATATTAAAATTTCCAAACATTAAAATACAGGTATATGGAAAACAATGTTAACTTTTTTTTGGAAATGGTTAACTTTAGAAAAAAATGGTATAGGACTTTCTTGTTCCAAATTGTGTATTCTCTCCATACCTTAAAGGAACGCACTATTTTCCGGGACACCCTGTATCTGAGGAGCTTTTTTACAAAAGTGCATAAATCCACTTTTCAAAAAAATTTCAGGAGACGCAAAACTTGCTGCAGCTGTTCACGAAATGTTCAATGCAAAACACGAAATGAACTTCAGCCTTTATAAACAAATATTAAAATCTAAATTTCTGTACCTGCTTATCCCCCTACAAAGAGCAAATAGGTTTTTACAACCTATGTCAACTAATTGTTGTCCTACCGACCAAGTTATATTAGGGATTAGTCCCAAAAATAGATAATAGAATAAGAATATTACCTTATTTAAACATTTTTTTTAAGAAATGGATTATACACCGATATTGAATTTACGACTGATAGTTTTTTAATTGGAAGTGAAAGTGAACCATTGAGATTTAAAATATCGAATTAATGCAACTTTTCTGAATTTATCAAGAAAAAATGCAAAATGTTTAAAATGTTTGAAAAAATGCAACATTTTCTAATTTATCAAAAAAATGCAAAAATATGCAAAAAATTCAGATTGCATTTAATCCGGTCCTTGGTTATGACCTGTAAAGGTGTTTCGAAACATTTTACTTACTTGATGATTTGAAACTGGTGTAGTTCCAAATAATCTCTTTTTTTAAGTGACTGGAGGCTTTTGAGCGTATAGCACCAGTAATGTAGAATTGATCTAATAAATAACCTGTATAATAACAGGGACATTTCTGGATCGGCTCCCCAGCTGTAAGAACTTAAATGTCTTAATATATTTAGTCCTTCCTAAATATTTTTTTCAATATTCTCTCTATGTTTTCCCAGGATAATGTTGTACCAATTGTTATTTCTAGGTATGTTACATGAGAAGTAACGGAAAAACTATTAGATCTGGATCCCGCGTACCAAAAAAAAGTTGATTAATAGAAAGCTGAAAATTTATTAATAGCTTAACGGTGTCTAGTCGGACAAAGTTTGATGTACGGGAACACTGGAACAGGGGAAGCTTTAGTTGTGGAACAGGTTAAAAATTTGGAACGTCAGATTTCGAAAACGCCAGAATTTTGTCGGAGAGAACTTCCAACTGATTTGTCACCCTTTCATTAAACTCTCATGCAAAAATCAGACTGCTATTTATCACCAATATAATTCCTGTCATTTGACATGTTCCACGTGTCGGACTTATTAAAACGCCCATTTGGTGACAAATACCAGTCTGATTTCTTCACGAGAGTTTAATGAAAGGGTAACAAATCAATTGGAAGTTCTGTCCGACAAAATACATGGAACGTTTTCATAGTCTGACGTTCTAAATTTTTAACCTGTCACACAATTAAAACTTCCTCTGTTCCTGTGCTCCCATACATCAAAGTTTGTCCGACTATACACCGTTAAACTATTACTAAATTTTCAGCTTGTTATTAATCAACTTTTTTTTGGTACGCGGGATCCAGGCCTATATGATCTTGTAATAAAATAATTTTCCAAATGTTAATTGTTACTAAAAACTGACTGGGAACTATTCATTTTCGGCTGAATAGGTATGATTTGGATTTTCTTAGCGAAATGCTTAAACTTTTGTGATAATAAGATTTGTTACATTGAAGAAAAACTCGATTAACTTAATTAATTAAATTAATGTCCGACTGGTATATTTTTTAACTATTTACAATGGGAAATAAGTCACAATATTATTAAAAAAATGATTTTTATTAACGTTTCGATTTTTTTTAATAATTTTTTTTAATAATATTGTGACTTATTTCCCATTGTAAATAGTTAAAATTGTAAAAATGCCACAAGAAAATAGCTTCAGAACAACATTAAGAAACTGGTATATTAATTGACAAATAAGGACATCATTTCGAAGTCAGTTAAATATGATATAATGCCCTTAATATAATGCCTATTTTGAAAAATAACGCCCTAGGTCATTAAATTTAAATAACTAGTTAAATACTGTCAAGCTGACCAATAACAACCTAAGTAAAACTATGGTTACCACAATTACGTTACGATTATTCCTGGTAAATGTACTTATATTCTGGGCAGATTATCGGAGAATAGGTCATTTGTGGGATAAGTTATTTACCAGCAATTTTATTACTGGTAGTATGATAAGATCGATCCAAATAATGGCATAACCCAGACATCCAAAGTGAAAGTTACCCTCCAACACCAAATTGTTCTATATGGTCCACATATTGTTTAGTAAAAAGTTACACCATTTTGAGCGTCCGGTTTGGGGGGGGGGAGATGGGGGAGAAGTCGGTAAATTAGTAGTTTTTTAAGTTTCTCATCAATATTTCTTAAACTATGCGGTTTAGCATGAACAACCCTCTATACAAAAATGTTCTACATTAAATTTGAAATAAAAAAGGCTCTATGCATAATCCTTCTAAAATGAACGGTTTTAAAGTTACGGAGGTAAACAGACATCCAAAGTAAAAGTTTTCCTTCAACACCAAATTATTTTATATGGTCCACATATTGTTTAGTAGAAAGTTACACCATTTTGAGCGTCCGGTTTGGGGGGGGGGGAGATGGGGGAGAAGTCGGTAAATTAGTATTTTTTTAAAGCTTTTCGTCAATATTTCTAAAACGTTGCGTAAGCGTAAACAATGTTCTATACAAAAATGTTCTACATAAAATTTAAAACAAAAAGGTCCTATATATAATTGCTATAAAATCAACGGTTCCAGAGCTACGGAGGGTGAAAAGTGGAGGTTTTCGATACTTTTTATATTATTTGGGCAATTAAAGATGATTTTGGGTGGTGAGGTTGACGTATCTTCAAGGGCTTATCACCAACATACCATCCGCCACCGAAATAGCAAATTTTATTTACAAAACCCAATCCTGTTAAAGAAAATTTTTATAAATTGCCCAAAGAATATAAAAAGTATCGAAAACCTTCACTTTTCACCCTTCGTAAGTCTGGAACCGTTGATTTTATAACAATTATGTATAGGATCTTTTTTGTTTTAAATTCCATGTAGAACATTTTTGTATAGAACATTGTTTACGCTAAAGTATAGTTTTAGAAATATTGACGAAAAACATAAGAAAACTACTAATTTACTGACTTTTTCCCCATCTCCCTCCGCCAAACTGGACGCACAAAATGGTGTAACTTTTTACTGAACAATATAGAACAATTTGGTGTTGAAGGAAAATTATTATTTTGGATGTCTGGGTTAGGCCTTTTTTTGGACCAATGATACTATACTACCCCCGTAATTTTGGAACCATTCATTTTAGAAGGATTAAGCATGGGGCCTTTTTTATTTCAAATTTAATGTAGAACATTTTTGTATAGAAGGTTC
Organism: Diabrotica virgifera virgifera; assembly: GCF_917563875.1. Classification (NCBI taxonomy): domain Eukaryota; kingdom Metazoa; phylum Arthropoda; class Insecta; order Coleoptera; family Chrysomelidae; genus Diabrotica; species Diabrotica virgifera. The sequence goes on from NC_065448.1 coordinate 39,080,710, forward strand.
AAACCCGACACTCAAAATGGTGTGACTTTTTTCTGAACATTATGTGGACCATATAGAACAATTTGGTGTTGAAGGATAACTTTTACTTTGGATGTCTGGGTTTGGGTCTAGTTATAGTATACTATTGAATCGAATCTTATGATTGTATATTATATAATTAGCCCAGTAAATGAAAGGGAAATTCGGCAATACCGTGTAATTTTCAGGGGCAACTCCGAATTGCATGAAAATTTGGATTTAGGTTCTACTTACCCTCCACTTCAAAGTTGAAATTGTGCCGTTGGTTGCTTTTACTCGAAGGGTGACAGTCACCCCTTCTCGGGGGTGAAAAATCATACGTTCAAGATAAAACTGGAAATGGATAAATTGACTGATTTTAAGCAACTTTTGTTCTATATAGTTTTTTACGTAAGTCAATACTTTTTGAGTTATTTGCCATTGAAAATGTTGATTTTTCGACAAAAAAACTACGTTTTCAGACGGTTTTTCGCAAATAATTCAAAAAGTGAATTTTTTATCGAAAAACATATTCTTAGTAAAAGTTTAGCTTATAAAAACCCAAAAAAATGGTGTATCAGTAAAGTCTATCAATGAAATAAAAACAAAGTTGTAGCTCATGAAAAATACGTTCTTATTCGTCTAATTCCAAATCGAATATTTCAAGGTGAAATCAACGAAAAATTAAGCACTTTTCGGGAAAAGTCCATTTAAACTTTTTTAAAGTGTTTAAAAAAGCTTTGTTTTAATTGTTAATAAAAGTTTTAGCATTAAAAATAAGCGAGTTACGCTAAAAATAAAGTTGGCCCTATTTTTTTTTGTAAAAAATCATGAAAATCTCGCCGTGTTTAGCTCCCCAAATGAAATTAATCGCTACCGCTTTACAAACAATTTACTTACCTATCTATTTTGTATATGATCTGTCAGTCTCACCGGTTTAATGTGTTTATTTTTGAAAGGGTTATAATTGAGAAAACTTGAATGGGTCACTAATCACGAGTATATGCAAATTTTGAACAGCCATATCTTAACCAATTTTTGTCTTATGGAGAAACAAAATAAACTAGCATATTTATAATAGAAAAACCAACATTTTTTTACTCTTTAAGATTTTTATTATCACTAATACTTTTTAAGTTATTTTGAAAAAATCAAATTTTTCAAAAATTTTTAGAATTTTTTTTAATTTAAAACCAAATGTTTTCAAAAATAAGCACTTCAAACCAATCAAACTTACATCATATAAACAATACACATACAGTTAAAATAAATTGTAAAGCCAAACGATTAATTTCATTTAGGGTGCTAAATAGAGGGAGGTTTTCACGATTTTTTTTACCAAAAAAAAGGGCCCAACTTTTTTTTTCAGTGTAACTCGTTTATTTTTGATGATGTAAACTTTTGTAAAAAACAAATAATAAGCTTTTTTTCGATACTTTAAAAATGTTAATAAGGTTTCCCGAAAAACGCTACTTTCTTCGGTGATTTCGCGTTGAATTATTCGATTTGGAATTAGACGATTAAGAACGTATTTTTCATGAGCTACAACTTTGCTTCTACTCAATTTGTAGACTTTAGTGGTACACTATTTTTTCGTTTTTTTATAGGCTACACTTTTGCCAAAAATATTTTTTTCGATAAAATATTTACTTTTTGAGTTATTTGGGAAAAACGGTCTGAAAACGTAGTTCTTTTGTCGAAAAATCAACATTTTAAATCGCGAATAACTCGAAAAGTATTGACTTACGTAAAAAACTTTATAAAACAAAAAGTGCTTAAAATAAGTCAATTTATCCATTTCCGGCTTTATTTTAAACACGCGTTTTTCACCCCCCGAGTAGGAGTAAATGTCACCCCTAAGTAAAAGCAACCAACGGCACAAACTCAGCTTTGAAGTGGAGGGTAAGTAGAACTTAAATCAAAATTGTCATGCAATTCGGAGTTGCCCCTGGAAATTACACTCCAATACGGTCATTTATTGGGCTAAATATAGATATGCAAAGTCCGAAGATAGTGTGCTACTTTATTTATAAACAAAATGGCGCCCAAAAATCGTGTTTTTTTTTAATTTTTGCTCTATAACTCCAAAGATTTTAACTTTACACCAAAAACACGTAAATAAAAATTCACCGTAATTAAATTATACATAGAGACGTGTTTTTGCCGTTTTACTTAGATGATAATTTTCCCTGGAAGATGCGGGTTTTTCTAACAAAATCTTTAATTTTCATCTAACATTTTAAATTAGTAATTGTTTATCAATAATTAAATTACTTAGTGATATAAAAGTTCTTTTCGTATACATTATAATTCCAGAAGCCGATGGAAATTTAATGAACGTTTAGCAACAATTGAATTGTTAATTAAGAATTTACTGTCGCTATAATAACCACAATAATTACTATACATAAAAATAACTATGATTTTTGTATAAAAAGACACTTTACCTATCTAATGTTTTTTACAAAATTGCAATTGGACTGTTTTGGCGGTCTCAGGAATATTTTAAAATTAAAACAATTTTTAGGTTTATAAACAAATAGAATATCTCGGGAAATATTAAATTAAATTAAATCATGAAAACGGTCTTGGAAAAAAGCGGCAGGCCGCTTCTTTTAAGAGAAAAAAGGTTTATTTTGATAAGTGCTTCCTGAGATACAACCGGTCAAAGTTGACCGGCATTTACGGCAAAGATATAAACAATAGTATAATTTTCTAACCATCACCTTTCTATTTCGGTCCTCTGTCTTCACACCAATTTTCATATCTTTAAAATACTCATAAGATAATATATTATTATAATAAAAACTAGCGATATTACGAGTGAAAATTGCCAAAAAAATAGCAAAATTCCAATCAAAAATTAGGTTGGAGAAAATGTAATCTCAAAGTTCAAAATCGGTATACGTTAAAAAAACGTATTTTTTTCTTGGCTTCCCATAGAGCAATTTTCTTCTTTTTTTTTGTTCCCAAGTAACTCGAGTAGAGCCATCCAACTAATGCATTATTAAATGTCAAAGTTGTTTTGTTTTTTGTGTATAAGACAAAGAAAATATTTAAGAATTTACAAACTATAGATCTATTAGAGTAGGTACTTGGTCACACTAATTGCTAAAAAGATACCCACGTAAAGCAACAGAGAAAACTAAAATTAATTTAGATTCATGCATTATCAACAAGATATTCAAAAATATGATTAGTCCAAAAAATGTCCTTAAGATCTAAAAAACTAAAATGCACAGAATCGGAATACGGAAAATATATAGAACCAATACCAAAATTTTTAGACAATTTAGAATCGTCTTTTAAGATATTTATTTTAGAATTAAAATATACAAAATATAAGATAATTAGCTTTAATTGCTTGTTAATTTACTACAATCTACATATTGGACTTAAGTGACATACATCGTAAACCATGGGCCGATGTGACAATATTTTACACATGAATGAATGATACTAAACGATGATCGAGTGGATTAGGAATTGCATTTATTTATTAATGTAAAATGGACATATAAAGAGAGGACATCTCGCTCAACTTGCCAGGGGGAAAGACATGTAAGGAATTACGATCACCTCTCTTATAGGATTAGGTAAATGAACCGTCAAAATCGCTCAGCACGCCAAGTCGACGGGGTTCAGAAGGGTTCAGAATATGGTCGGTATACTTAACATGTCTATTATACCTTCTTGATTATGCTTCGTTCAGCACACCGAGAATAAATTGATTTCCGTTTCGTCTTTTATACTGTCAAAGATGGTATAAAAACAGGTTTTGCTTAATACATTGGCCTACTCTAGACGATAAAATTATATTATCGTTACAGCGATAAAGAATATTTAACATATTTTGCAAGCCATATTTTATACGCTTTTTATAGGTTAAGACACTAAGAAAACAACAATTAAACTTTCTTTTCTTAAATACCAGTAGCATCAAATAAAAAATAGCGCCATTAGAACTAACAGTATTCTCGTATTCTCTGTTATTTAATACCTTTTAATAAAAGCAACAAGCCACCAAAGAAACTTCAGAGAGTTTAAACTTCCAAAGTTGTTACCTCGAAGTTATTCTCGTAAACACAATGGCCGCTAAACAATTGAAACTAAACTTAATTCCTATTAAAACGAACTAAACTTTTATTTTAACATTCTTTTCGGGAGAACTTTTCAAATTAATGTTACTGGCCACTTTATTACTTGGCAACTATGTAGCAACGGCTGTGCTGCCAACAAACGCTTTATGTTTCTGTACTTCTTCAAAAAATTCATTTATTAAGGATCTGAAGTATGTAATAATTGCATAAATCGTCAAAATTCAACCATTTTCCAATAGGGATGGGCTCTAACGTTTGCAATGTAGATCCATGCCAAAAAAATGTTGAATACTTATTTTTGAATAATTGATGGATTTAACCCTTACTTGATGAAAGTTATACTGAAGTTATACTTATATTATATGATTTCAACGAAATAAATATACTTTAAATAGTTTATTTGTATTTTATTTAAATATTAAACTAATTATAATACTTAACACTTTCAAAAAACTTTTATTAAAACAATACCAAAAATTAAAAAAAAAGAATAGAAATCGTCCGGATTTGAACCCGGGACCTCTCCATCTGTAGTCGAATGCTCTACCAATGACCCACAATCGCACTATTCACATGATTTCTCATACATAATGACAAATCACGGTGACAAATAGATCAAGTAAAGTATAAATATAAAAATCTTTTAATAATCTTACTCCCGAGGAAGAAAAATCCAAAGACACAAAAATTATAATAAATATATTTACTAAAAACATTAATATATTCTTTTCACATCCTATTTGCGCTGATACATATATAACTTGAAAGATTTAGCAACCAACTCCATACTGTCAGTGTGCGCATGCGCGTGTCATAATACAAATGCACTATCAATCGCGCCTAAAGAAGTATGACTTCAAAATATAGATTATTGTTAATTGTGAGTTTTACTTATAGGCAAGTATATTTACGTAAAAATAGTTTAAAAAAATGGGAAAAGTTCATTTAAAGTTCTATTAAAAAAAAGGGTTGAAACTAGTAGTTCAGAGAAATAAGGAAAAAAATATCCTGTTGATGACACAACCCCCTTCAGGCCGAAACCAAATTTTTTGAGTAGTTTGGACATCTATATTAATAACCAATATGTTTCCTGCAGCCGATTTTGATGATATACATAGTTATAAACAAATAAAGATCAAAAAACGATAAATTTTTGCATTTTTCGTCTATAACCAAAAAGTTAAATATTTTAAACAAATTTGAGAGTGAGAAACTCATAAATCGTATAAAAAACTTCAATATGGCGTTCGCTGAATATGTCTATCCTTATTGGTTGCTTAGAAAATTGCAAAATATATCACAAATTTTGAGTTTTTATAGATATTTATAACTAGAGCTCGGGAAATATGCAAAATGCATATTAAGTGCATATTTGCATATTTTGGATAAATTTTATAAGTGCATATGCATTTATTAAAATTGCATACTTTCAGACTTTTTTTACCTCAAACAGAAAAGTTAACCACAGAGAACTAAACCACTCTGTGGTGACATCCGTAAGCTCTGCCTTTTGCAATTTATAAGGCAAGGAGACGACGAATAAAGGATACGAAGGGGACTCTACAATATGCAGTCACATTTTCTTAGTGAAAAAATTTGTTATTGTTAAGTGATGCTGAGCCATATATGACTAAAACTGGACAATATTTAAAATTATTTTTTTCAAATGTGTTACTTGTTTAGCACACGCTTTAAATAGAATAGCAGAAACTGTAAGGACAGACTTTTCCAATGGCCAATACCCTTGTATCAAATATAAAAAAATATTTTAAAAGCTCTTATGCGAATAGGTACAGGTATAGGTCTAAAGATCACTTACCTAATGTGACTTCACCACCTGAACCTATGATAACTAGATTGAGAACATGGTTTAATTCTTTAAATTTCATAACCGATAATTTTGAGAGAATTAGAGACGTCATTAGTGGTTTAGATGTAGATAACTCAGGTGCTATAAAAAATGTGTGGATGTATTAAAAAACGTTATTAAAAAGTAATTTGACACATATCCAAACCAATTTTGTAAATATTGCTGGACCAATTAGTAAATTCGAAAAGCGAAATATTATTTCATTAGACCAAAGTATTGAAATTATCAATTCATGAGGGCTATCAAGAGAAATGAGGGATATCAAGAAATAATTCAAATAAATAATATTATGAAGATGGGGAAATATGAAGATAATTTAATTTTATAGATAGAACCCTCAATTGTTCAATATTTTAAGTTTTCTCCTGTACCTTCATGAGAAGTAGAAAAAAGTGATTTTTTTTAAATGTGAATTTTTCCGTGTATAAACAATTATTGTCAGATACACCTCTCAGTTTTTCTGTAGAAAATGTAGGAAAAATATTTAATAACGTATCTATAGTTTTAATTGTAATAATATAATAAAGAATTATGATGATAAATGTGTATAAAGAATAAATGAATATAATGATGTAGGTAACAGAAATTTCAATAAATGTTTCTTGTGACTTTAGCATAAAATAAATATTTTTTTATTTAGCTTAAATGCCTTGACAGCTAAGACCATTGGCATAACATATAGATATAATTAAATACCTTCAAAACAAGGATTTCTGCGTTTTTTGTTTATATGCATTAAATGCATAGAAGCATATTTTAGTGCATATTTTAACTGTTTTTTGTGCATATTTGCATGCATATTTTAGGATTTTTTAAGTGCATATTTCCCGAGCTCTATTCATAACTTATGTAAAAATTAACTTACAACGTTCTTATTACACGGAATGCTGAGACTTCTCGTGCTTAAATCATACCCTAAATTTCAAATCAATTGGTCAAATAGTTTAAAAGGTATTTAATTTGTTTATCCCAAATAAATTTTTTTTGCAACGCTATAAGTCAGAAAATGATGAAGTTACACTAATACTTTGAATAGTTTATGAAAAAAGAAGATTTATACTATTAATTTAATTAAAAAACAAATGACAAAAAATAATTCTAAATACTGCAAAATTATTTTGCAAAAACATGTGAATTAAAAAAAGGGGGACTAACTTCGTCTCTAATTGTCCTAGGACAATTGTTTGTCTTTTTAAATGTGTATAACAATTCAGTTTTTCCAAATATGAAAAAACAATTTTTCTACGGGTAACGGTTAGAAAGTTATTTATTTAGTATAGTATAGTTGATCCAAAAGATGGCATAACCCAGACATCCAAAGTGAAAGTTATCCTTCAACACCAAATTGTTCTATATGGTCCACACAATGTCCAGAAAAAAGGCACACCATTTTGAGCGTCGGGTTTGGGGGGAGAGGGGGGAGAAATCGGTAAATTCGTAGTTTTTTAAGTTTTTCGCCAATATTTCTAAAACTATGCGGTTTAGCATGAACAACCCTCTATACAAAATTGTTATACATTAAATTTGAAATAAAAAAGGCTCTATGCATAATCTTTTTAAAATGAATGGTTCCAAAGTTACGGAGGTAGTATAGCATAACTGATCCAAAAAAAGGCCTAACCCAAACATCCAAAGTAAAAGTTTTCCTCCAACACCAAAATGTTCTATATCGTCCACATATTGTTCAGTAAAAAGTTACACCATTTTGAGCGTCCGGTTTGGGAGGGAGATGGGAGAGAAGCCGGTAAATTAGTAGTTTTTTTAAGTTATTCGTCAATATTTCTAAAACTATGCTTTAGCGTAAACAATGTTATATACAAAAATGTTCTACATGAAATTTAAAACAAAAAATGTTCTATACATAATTGTCATAAAATAAACGGTTCCAGAGTTACGGAGGGTGAAAAGTCGAGATTTTCGATACTTTTTATATTTTTTGGGCAATATTTATGATATAACTATACCAAAAACCCAGACATCCAAAGTGAAAGTTATCCTCCGACACCAAATTGTTCTATATGGTCCACATAATGTCTACAAAAAAGTCACATCATTTTGAGCGTCGGATTTGAGGGGGAAGAGGGGGGAGAAATCGGTAAATAAAAAAAGTTTCGAAAACCTCCACTTTTCACCCTCCGTAACTCTGGAACCGTTGATTTTATAACAATTATGTATAAACCTTTTTTGTTTTAAATTTTATGTAGAATATTTTTTTATAGAACATTCCTTACGCTAAAGCATAATTTTAGAAATATTGACGATAAACGTAAAAAAACTACTAATTTACCGACTTCTCCCCCATCTCCCCCCCAAACCGGGCGCTCAAAATGGTGTAACTTTTTACTGAACAATATGTGGACCATATAGAACAATTTGGTATTGAAGGAAAACTTTTACTTTGGATGTTTGGGTTAGGCCTTTTTTTGGATCAGTTATACTATACTACCTCCGTAACTTTGGAACCATTCATTTTAGAAAGATTATGTATAGGGCCTTTTTTATTTCAAATTTAATGTAGAACAATTTTGTGTAGAGGGTTGTTCATGCTAAACCGCATAGTTTTAGAAATATTGGCGAAAAACTTAAAAAACTACGAATTTGCAGATTTCTCCCCCCTCTCCCCCCCAAACCCGACGCTCAAAATGGTGTGACTTTTTTCTGGACATTATGTGGACCATATAGAACAATTTGGTGTTGGAGGATAACTTTCACTTTGGATGTCTGGGTTCGGGTCTAACTATACCATACTAATTCTAATTGTTTTTAAGTAAGCAAAAAATCGACTTGTTTTTTCAAAATAATTTTAAACTGTTTAAAATTACTTTGTGTAATTTTTTTTAATTAAGTCAATAGTACTAAATGTTCTTCTTCCATAAACTGTCAGAAGTCTTACTGTAACCTTATAATTATCTGACTTTGGTGTTGACAAAAAAAATGAATTAGGGAAAAACAAATTAAATAACTTTAAAACTATTTGACCAATTGCTTTGAAATTTAAAACATAATTTAAGCACCAGAAGTCTCAGCAATTCGGATAATAAGAAGGTTCTATGTTAATGTTTCCATAAGTTATGAATATTTATAAAAATTCAAAATTTATGATTTATTTTGCAATTTTGTAAGCAACCAATAATAATAGACATATTCAACGAACGCCATATTGAAATTTTTTAGACGATTTATGTGTTTCTTACTCTCAAATTTGTTTAAAATGCTTAACTTTTTGGTTATAGAAGAAAAAAGCGAAAATTTACCGTTTTTGATCTTTATTTGTTTATAACTATGTATATCATCAAAATCGGCTGCAGGAAACGTAAAGGTTATTAATATAGATGTCCATACTACTCAAAAAATTTGGTTTCGGCCTGGAGTAGGATGTGTCACGAGAAAAATCTTATTTCTCTGGACTATAGTTAGAATGCTTTTGGCGCTCTATGAACTAAATAATAAAATAAGACGGCTCTTGTTTCACTTCACAACGAAATTATTATTTATTATTGCTTTATTATTATTTCGTGGAAAAACCTAAGTTAACATAGAATTTTCACCCATTTTGGTATATTTTTATAAATATTGATTTATCAATAATAATAATACTGTTTCCTATTGCTTCCATTTAGTGCGCCTATGAGTATATTGTCAAAATAATGATCTTATGTAATGTCAAATATTGCCACTGTTGCCTGTATCTTACTATATGGCATGGAGACCTGGACTTTTACCTCGTACGGATATTCCACACCATTTTAAAAGTTACGTATACTGAACATGAGAGGATTAAGAGAGACACGAGAGATATAACTAAGTGATAAGGAAAGGAAAATAAAAGGAAGACGTGGTCCTGGCAGATAACAAATGACTTGGTTACGTAACATCAAAGAATGAACAGGCAAGGAAGGCACCTAAAGGAGAAGAAGATAATATTTTATGTTATTGTTGTTTTCTACGGTTCAGTAGTTATTATATCCTCATTAATTATGTTTTTATATATACAATAATGGAAACTGGATAATTCTAGGAATCACCAATCATAAAATTTATTAGCGTGGATAAATTAAAGCACGTTTTTGGATATATTAGCTTTTGCACCGGTTTAATAATACATATTTTTGATATATTAAAATATTATGCAAATACCTGGAAACTTTAATTCAGTGAATTAAAACACACATAGAGGAATATAATATTCAACTTTGTTTTCGTTACTGTTTTTAATATATTATTTATAACGAAAAAGCATGTATTGATTATTCCTAGTAAACATCGACATTGTTAAATAATTAATTAAAACAAGTATTTAAAAACAAATATTATTTATTTTTAAATTATAATTGTATAGGTTGCATAGGGAGTTAGTCTGGGCTGATATTATCGGAGAATAGGCCATTTTTGGGAAAAGTTATTTACCAGCAATTTTATTGCTGGAATCGAATTAGAAGATCCTATATATTAATAATATAGGTATGCAAAGTCCTCAGGTAGTGTGCTACTTTTTTTATAAACAAAATGGCGCCCGAAAATCGTGTTTTTTTCAATTATTGCTCTATAACTCCGAAGATTTTAACTTTACAACAAAAACATTCAAATAAAAATTCACCATGATTAAATTCTGCATAGAGACGTGCTTTTTCCGATCTACTCCGATGAAAATTTTCCTCGGAAAATGCGGGTTTTCCCAACAAAATCTTTAATTTTCAAATAAAGTTTTAGATAAGTAATTATCTACCAATAATTAAATAATTTGGTGACTTAAAACCCTTCTTGGTTTAGATTATAGTTCCAGAAGCTGGTGAAAATTAAACGAATATTTTAGCAACAATTCAATTGTTAATTAATAATTTACGGTCGCAATAATAACCAAAATAATTATGATGCACTGATCAAACTTTGAAATCTTATAAAGATGAGATGCCTATTTAACATTTTGTCGACAAAATACACATTTTTTATTTTTTTGCATAATCTTTAAATGTTAAAAAAAAAATAGTTATAAACAAATTAACGTTTCTCAGAAAGTTTTTATTATATTATAATTTTAAAAAATAGCTAAAATGCGCAATTCAAATATATTGAAAATGAATGCTTTAAAACTTTTTTGCAACCATTTGCAAAAAAGTTGTGAAACAGCGAAATAAACATACGATTACTACGGTGTCTATAATTTTTTTAATTCTTTCAAAGCGTAAAAGTGAGTTTAAAGTACAAGATAATTATTTACAAAAAAATATCGATTATCAGATTAATGGTTATATTTTAATTAAAGATTATAAATATATTTTTTTGTAATTTACACGCGCGAAAGTAGAATAATACAGTACTGTAGCTTAAATTTTCACTCGGAGCGACGATCGGCCGCGCGACGTACACTTTTAATAAATAATGTGTGCTGCGTGTCACTCGCTTCGAGTGAACATTTTAGCTCCGACTCTGTATCAGGCCTACTTTTGCGCTATAAATTACAAAAAAAACTATTTTTAATCTTTGTATAAAATATAACCATTACACTAATTTTTGACATTTTTTTGTGAGTAATTAGATTGTACCATAGACTCACTTTTAAGCTTTGAAACAATTAAAACAAATTATGAACAACGGAGAAATCGTATATTTACTTTGCTGTTTCATAACTTTTTTGCAAATGGTTGGAAAAAATTTTTAAAGCATTAATTTTCAAGACCTAAGAAATACGCATTTTAAGTATTTTTTAAAATTAGAATATAATAAACAATTTCTGCGAAATGTTAATTTGTTTATAACAATTTTTTTAAACATTTAAAGATTATGCAAAAAAATGAAAAAATTATATTTTGTCGACAAAATATTAAATAGGCATCACACCTTTATAATCTTTCTAAGTTTGATCAATGTCTCATGATTATTTTGGTTGTTATTGCGGCTGTAAATTGTTAATTAACAATTCAATTGTTTCTAAAATATTCGTTTCATTTTCACCGGTTTCTGAATTTATAATCTATACGAAGAAAGCTTTTATTTCACCAAGCTATATAATTATTAATAAATAATTACTGGTCCAAAAAATTTATTTGAAAATTCGAGATTTTTTTGGGAAAACACACATTTTCCGAGAAAAATTTTCGTCGGAGCAAATCTGGAAAAACATGCCTGTATGTAGAATTAAATTGGGGTGAATTTTTATTTGAGTGTTTTTTGTGTAAAGTTAAAATCTTCGGAGTTATAGAGCAATAATTGAAAAAAATACGATTTGTCGGCGCTATTTTGTTTATAAAAAAAGTAGCACACTATCTGCGGACTTTGCGTAGCTATATTAATAATATATAGGATCTTATAATTCGATTCCAGCAATAAAATTGCTCGTAAACAAGCTTTCTTTGTACTTTACTAATTAGACCAGCTTATTATAACTATTTTTTTTTCAAAATTTAAAGATTATGCAAAAAAAAGAAAAATCTATATTTTGTCGATAAAATCTTAAATAAACATCTCATCTTTATAGTCTTTATAAGTTTGATCAATTTATCATGATTATTTTGGTTATTATTGCGATCGTAAATTGTTAATTAACAATTGAATTGTTGCTAAAATATTCGTTTAATTTTCACCGGCTTCTGGATTTACAATCCATACCAAGAAAGCTTTGATGTCACTAAGTTATTTAATTATTGATTAATGATTACTTACCTAAAACTTTATTTGAAAATTAGAGTTTTTGTTAGGAAGACCCGCATTTTCCTAGGAACATTTTCGTCGGAGCAAATCGTGAAAAACATATCTCTATGCAGAATTTAATTGCGGTGAATTTTTATTTGGGTGTTTTTGTTGTAAAGGTAAAATCTTCGGAGTTATAGAGCAATAATTGAAAAAAATACGATTTGTCGGCGCCATTTTGTTTATAAAAAAAGTAGTACACTATCTGCGGACTTTGCATACCTATATTATTAATATATAGGATCTTATAATTCGATTCCAGCAATAAAATTGCTGGTAAATAACTTTTCCATGAATTTTGCTAATTAGCCCAGAGTAAGTGTACTTTTAAAGCCCATCCAAAACATTTAACTTCGCATCAAGTTTCTTGCGGGAAGAACAAAAACAGGAAGAAGGACCAACACTACAAGAAGTAAAAGAAGCAATATTAAAGCAAAAAAATAACAAAAGCGCAGGAGAAACCGAAATTACGGCAGAAATTTTTAAAGTAGGAGGAGAAAAGCTACAAGAAAAAATTTTCCGACTTATATTAGCAGTCTGAAAAAAAAAGAATGTGTTTACTTTGTACGCACGTAAGAAGTTATACTTCTATTATATGATTTCAACGAAATCAATATACTTTAAACAGTTTCTCTACTACTTTCCAAAAATTTTTATTAAAACAATACCAAAAATTAAAAAAATAAAAGAATAAAACACACATAAACACATTGAAAAATGCCACAAATGATTTCTGAACAATAATTGATGACAAAAATTTTAATTAAATACGTATTTTCTAAAAAAATTATATAATAATATACTTACAATCATAAAATGTATAAAAAAAATAATAACATGCATTGGGGCTCGAACCCGCTTACCGTCTATCCCGCCGTACGAAAGTCGAAGCGATTTCCCACTGCGCCACCTTCGCGTATACGTCATGTGGGAATATACACAAACTGAATGTTTATACCATAAACTTTTTGACATTTTGTTTATTTATATGAATTTAATCAAATTATTAGTTTGATTTTTGTTGAATTAAAATACAACAAAATATAGAGTAAGAAAACGATATATTAGATGAAGATTTGTAGAAAGTTTGTTCGTAATCAGATTATGTAAATTAAAGCATTGTCTACTAATAGGTAAGTACTTTATTTTTTTTATATTTTCCAAATAGGTAAGAAGATAATTTTTTATTGCAGTACAACTGAAACATTTAGAATTACGTACCTGTGGCTTTTCAAAACTATTAAAAAAGTCACTACAATTATAAATTTGATTTTATTTCTGTCCTCACAACAATAAAAACTAATATAAATATACAACATTTTTGTTTACCGATAACCTCCATATTATGGCACAATTATTGACAGATCATTTCAACACCCAAACAGAGCCCGTATAACGACTAATACCATACTGTCGGTGTGCGCATGCGCCCAGTAAAATAAAAATTCACTCCCAATCGCACCTAAAGAAGTATAACTTCAAAAACCAATTGCGAAAATTATAGAGGAATATCGCTATTAGAAGTGGCCTATAAAATACTTGCAAAAATCATCCGACATATATTACAAAAGGAGGTAAACAAGATCATTGGAGAATGCCAAGGAGGTTTTAGACCAGGAAGATCAACAACAGATCAAATATGTTTATTAAAACTAATACAGAACAACAGCTACAATAGTATATTAAGTATGGAGAACGGTAAGGGTTTTATACCGATCGAAGACAATTGTTTGGAGGAGGAGCGGAGCGACGACTCCAATTATTGTCTGAGATCGGTTACCCTTAATGTTCGACATGCTTATAACGTTTTTTGCATGATTGATACCATTATAAATTATAAAATTAAACATTTTCGTCATATTGACTAGTTTCATTCATTTTATCAAGATAGATACTTTGGTTGTTAGGTAGTAACTAGGGTGCATAACAACACGGGAGAATTGAGTTTTTATTTAGTTGTCAATAATTTTAAGTACAATTTTGATTATTATAAATTAAAATATGAGCGAAAGTGAATTTGAAGAAATTGAACGGGCTTGGGAAGAAGGGTGTTCCGCAATTATTCCCGAAAAATTAAAAATAAAATAGATTTTGTCGAAAAAATATTGTGCAATACTAGTAATACTACTAATGTATGCGATTCTGCAGGAGTTTCTGTTAGAAGTGAAACCACAGCCCAAACAAGTGGGATTTTATTAAATAATTTAACAAATTGTACCATAAGTTTCAATATTAATCAATAATTCGTTAGTTTTCTTTATTCTTTAAAAAAATAAATAAAAATTAAGAGATTTTTTAACTCGACGGTAAGTGAATTACTTACCGTCGAGTTGGAGTACTTTAACGTCGAGTTGGATTACTTACCGTCGAGTTGCTAGTAAATGTCACCTACTGACGTAAAATCTGTCACGGTAAACAGTCAAAAATGATCAATCGTGCAAAAACAAAATTTGGGACTACACATGTTGTTCATTGACTTTAAACAGGCTTACGGCTCATTGGACCGAGATATGCTATATAAAGCAATGAGATCCTTAGATATTTCAGGAAATCTGGTTAAATTAGTGAGAATGACGCTCAACAATACAAAAAACAGAATAATAATGGAAGGAAATTTTTCAAAACAATTCACAGTGATAAAGGACTGAAACAGCGTGACCCTCTATCCACAGACTTATTTAACTTGGTACTAGAACACATAGTAAGAAGGATAAAAATTAGTACAACGGTACAACACCTCCAAAAAATCTTCCAAAAGTTCGAAGCGGAAGCAAAATGGTATGGATTAAGAATCAAACAAGGAAAAACACAATACGACATGGTAATGAAAGGAGATATAAAGAAAGAGGATATCTATATAAAAATGAAAGGAGCAGATGAATATAAATTTAAGGAAGTATCAGAATTCGAATACCAGGGAGTGACTGTAACTAATACAGGAAGGGACGAAAAAGAAATAGATAAAAGTTTATTGAAGGGAAGTCGAGTTGTGGGTTTCTTCAACACGATATTAAAAGCAAAAACTATATCAAGAAACGCGAAAATCAGAATATATGAAACGATAATACGGCCTACAGTGTTGTATGTGAGCGAAACGTGGGTAATGAATCAACAAGAGGAGAAAAATATAGATAGAGGGAAAGGAAGGTCCTAAGAAAGATTTTTGGAGGTATATAGATAGCGGAGAAAACCTGGAGGAGAAAGTAATGAGGATGTGTGGGAGACCAAAAATAACGACAAAAATACGAGCCCAAAGAGCTAGATGGCTGGGACATATTACTCGAATGCCAGAAAGTAGAAACGTCAAACGAATATTAAATGACAGAGCATTGTAAAAAAGGAGACGAGGGCGCCCAAGGAAGAGATAATAGAGGCTGCAGAGAGAAATTTAGAAGAAATCGGGATGAAGGACTGGAGAAAGAGTGCAGAGGACCGAAAAGAATGGAGAAATATTATCCAGAATTTAGAAGCCGTAGGCCTATAAGACCTGTTAGCGCTGTTTTTATATCAAGTTTCTTGCAGACGACGTACGTATATATTTTATTAATTTATAATGGCACAATCCAACAGGTTCATAGGGTAGTCAGAACCGCAATAGATGTACTCGAGAACAAGAAAAAATATTGTACAGCAGCCCTCCTTGATGTCTCCCAAGCCTTCGATGAGGTATGGCATTAAGGTCTAATATCAAAAACTTAAAACACAACTACCTCATCCAATCTGCATGCTTCTAAAATCATGCCTCACCGGTAGGTCGTACCAGATAAAACTTGGGGAGGCCCTCCCTGCTCTACATCCCATCCACTCTGGTGTACCTCAAGGAAGTGTCTTTGGATCCACACTGTACCTCCTGTTTACAGAAGATATACCAGAGTACAACAATTACAACATATGCTGATGACACTGTCCTACTGGTCTGCCACGAAAATCTGACACCAGCCTCTCAGATACTACAAAGTCACCTAAGTAGACTTGAAATATGTTCAAACTGTAACAGATAATAGCTCCAAGTTAACACACATTACGTTGACACTAAGGAAGGGGATCAATCCAGCTGTAACCTTTAAAAACACGTCACTACCAATAAAAAGTGATGTCAAATGCTTTGTGATTTGGCTAGACAGCCGCCTAACATGTCATAAGCATATTTGGATCAAACGACTGCAACTGGGACTCGTATATAGAAAGATGTACTGGTTGGAAATAAACCTGTCTGGACGTATGGCATCCAAATCTGGGAAACTGTTAGTGAAACAAACCTACTCAAGATACAGCGTACTTAAGATACTTGTTTACATTTAATCTTCTTCTTCTTCTTCTGTAGCCTATTTCTATCCATCTTTGGACATATCCCTTCCCCAAATCTTTCCATTTCCGTCTGTCCTTGGCTGCGCTTTTCCAGTTAGTTCCTACAGCTTTAACAATATCGTCCTTCCATTGCATCTCAGGTGTTCCTCTTCCTCTTCTTCCTGTCCACGGTCTCCAGTTTTTTATTTCAGCATTCCATCTTTTATCTTCCTGTCTCGCATTATGGCCCGCAAATCTTCATTTTAACCCGATTATACATATGTTCAGTTACATTTTTTATTTTGTTTTCTCTCTTATCCGTTTGTTTGATTTTCTGTCATGTAGTTTTATTCCCAACATGGATCTTTCCATTTTTCTGAGTTATTTCTATTTTGTTTATGTTGGCCTTTGTTAATGTCCATGTTTCTGAGCCATACGTAAGAACAGGAAGGATGCACTGGTCAAATACACGGGTTTTTAGGTACTGTTGTATCTTTGTCCTTTTTAGTATCCATCTTAACTTTCCAATCGCTGCCCACGCCAATCGGATTCTCCTCTGTACTTCAAAGAGAACCAAACAATTGAAGTACAGAGAAGATTTCAGTTATTATCATGGTAAAAATAAAGTTTACAACTAATAAAATATTAATATATTATCTACTAACTAGCCCTTATACCTTAGCATAGAGAGCCGTTTGCACAATATACACCATTCATCAAACAATATATATTTATAGCTCCGTAAATACATGTTATGCAACTCTGTTCACCAAATTAGTCCAATATATATGTCACGTTTGGGAAACACAACACTGACAGTTGTCAATTTAATAGACCTTGTTATTTCAAGTTTCCACCCCTGTACAAAAATGCTCTGGGAAAATTAGGAAAAAAACAAGGAAAAGTTTTTTAGCAGTTATTTTGCTGGAATCGAATCTTATGATTGCATATATTAATAATATCAATTTGCATAGTCCGCAGAAAGTGTGCTATTTTGTTTATTAAGAAATTAGCGATCCGAAATCTTCTTTTTTTCAATTATTGCTCTGTAACTCAGAAGATTTTAATTTTAAACCAAAAACACCCGAATTAAACTTCACCGTAATTTAGTTATGCATAGAGATATTCTTTTCAATTTCCTTCGACGAAAATTTTCCTCGGAAAATCCACGTTTTCGTAACAAAATCTTTAATTTTCAACTAAAATTTCAGGAAAGTAATTATTTATTAAAAATAAAATAACTTGGTGACATAAAAGCTTTTTTGTAGTAGATTTTCTAGAAGTCAGCGATAATCGAACAAATAGTTTAATAGCAAATAAATTGTCAAATAAAAAATTTACCGTCGCAATAATCAGCTAAGTAATTATGATGATACACCAGAATAACTATGATTTTTGTATAAAAAGGCACTATAGGTACCTATTTAATATACTTTACAGTAGAAATTGGACTATTTGAGCGGCCTCAGGAATGTTTTAAAGTTATAACCAATTTTTTGTCCTATAAACAAATAGAATATCTCGGTAACTATGAAATTAAATTAAATTGAGAAAACGGTATTGGAAAGGACTCGGTAGGACTTTTAAGGGAAAAAGTTGGATGGCGAGGAGTGGTTCCTGAGTTAGAACCGGTCAGGCATGTGCGACGAAGTTATAAACAATAGGATGGTTCACTGGCGAAGCGTCCATGTAACCAGTGTTACCATTGGTAACAGTTAAAAATCTTGCAAATAAATATTTTATGACGATGAATAATTCTATTTACCAATATTTTTACCAATAGAAATGTTATTATATTATGTGGTAATAGTACCTAACTCAGTAAATAGCCAACTACTCGTATACACGAAAATATTGGCGAGTTTATGTGACTCAGTTGCACTTTATTATACTCTGTTACCAGACTCATTTTTGGTTACAATGGTTATATACCCACGCTGGCGCTCGGGACCGGCTGCCGGCTAGTGACTGAAAATTTTGAAGAAGCGACGGCATAAGTGCGCTGTGTATCAGTAGCGCTGTTACCAGATTTAAAATTGGTGACAGTACCTATAAAAGGTGTGCGTGCAGTTAACCATGGATGAGTGTCGCTTCTTAATCGATCAACTACTTGAACAGTAATTCTCCTTTTATAATTTTGAAGAAAAAAATGGGATTAAAAATGAAAGACCTATTTTAAACAATTAAAAAAAGGAATCAACAAAAGTAGTTCGATATTTTAAATTTAGTTGGTCAGTGAAAATCCTTGGTTATATTATGGTTGCAAGAAAAATATACTGTATTGTTGGCCATGTCTTCTGGTTTCTACAGAAAAATGGGTGGACCAGGTTCACGATTTAAATAGTGTTAGATTTTTAAAAAGGAGACATTAAATTTCTCCGTTACCTACATGTAAGTTGTAGGTATACCCAATTTGATTCAGTTTGGCAAAACTTCTCTTAACCAAGCTTTTAAAGTAAACATAATGAGTTTTTAAAAAAAATAGATAGGTATATCCTTGGCACACTTATAATAGATACTGTATGTTTTTGGGCCAAACAAGAACTAGCGTTTCGTGGTCATTTTGGGTGCGACGACTCTGACAATCGAGGCAATTACAGGGAATTGTTAACATTAATTGAAAAAAAACCTCAAAAGTTTTGTCAACATCCAGAAATATCTGTTTTTTCGAGAGTTTCAAGTGATATACAAAATGATATTATTGAAGCTACACTCACCGGCACAAAATTCCGCCACCCAAAATTTTTGATTAAGTTTGACAATTTATAACTTTATTATTTGTGCTCCGATTTTCAAGATTCTTACACCAATTTGTAGGTAGATGTATTTATATTGTTTGGTATTATTCCGGTAACAAAAAAAATTTGCTTGCATGTCATTGTACAGGGGTGAAGGGAAGCGTTGTATTTTCTCCTAATTTTAAAAAAATCTGTAGAAAAATGAAATTTTGGAATGGAAAGAGCTGATTTTGTTTCATAGTCCTGTCATATTTTCCCGGAGACATCACCAACATTTTGCTTTTTGAATTCTCCGAATATCTTTTTTCTTGTAAGAGCTGTACCATTTTTTGTAAATAAAAACACTGATTGACTCATACAATTGAGGTTGGATTGATAACATTATAATGGCCCGCATGCAGCCCAGATCTCAATCATATTGAGTATTTATGGAATGAATAAAAAAAGCTATTTGCCGTCATCCTAGGCCTCCAGAAAATTTGGTACAGTTATGGCCCTGGTAGAGGAATATCGGACTATTCCCCAGACAAGGAAACACATCTTTATTAGATGCTAAACAGATTGCGAGCAGTCGTTGCTGCAAGAGGTGGACATAACCGCTATTGAATTGTTTTGTTTTGTTGTTAAATTTGTTTTGTTTTGTTAATTATAGTTCGTTTGATATTTTTAATTAAATAAACCTTCAAAGCAGTGTTTTTAATTACAGCTCTTACAAGAAAAGAGATATTCAGATAATTCAAAAAACATGACCTTAGTGATACCTCCAGGATAACATAAAAGGAGTATGAAACAAAATCAGCCCTCCAATTTTTCCACAGAATTTTTTAAAGTTAGGAGAAAAAACAACGCTTACATTCACCCCATATAATGCCATCTAAGCAAAAATATTTGTTGCCGGAATAATAGCAATTGACATCAATACATGTATAGTATTTTTACTACAAAAACGTTATTACGTAGGTCAAAATTTTTGACGTAAGAGAACTGTCAAAACATTAGAATGTGACTTTTCATTATTGCCATGACTATTAATAAACATGGCAATAATGAAAAGTCACATTCTAATGTTTTGACAGTTCTCTTACGTCAAAAATTTTGACCTACGTAATAACGTTTTTGTAGTAAAAATACTATACCTACAAACTCCTGCAAGACTCTTGAAAATCGAAGTACAAATAATAAAGCTATAGATTGTCAAACTGTTAATAAAGGTATAGATCAAAAATTTTGGGTGCCGGAATTTTGTGCCGGTGAGTGTATATCTACATTTAGCCATATCTTCATTTTTTTAAATGGATTTTTTACATCTGGTTTTGGTAACACTTCAGAAAAAGTCACGCGTCGCCATTGGGATGGTTTTCGTTTTTTTAATCCGAAGTTACTCAATAGAGTCACCTAACTAATGCCTTACTAAATGCCAAAGATGCTTTAGTTTTGTTATAATAATAGTTAGTTTTGTACCAAGTCAGTAAAGTGATATTACGAGTAGAGCGAGCGAAGCGATCGGGGCGAATGAAAGACGAGTTCGATAAAGAGTATTTACTGACGTGGTACATACAAAATGTTATCGCCAACCATAAATACATTAACAAATAATCATATTTTTGAAGTTATACTTCTTTACCGGCGATAGAGGGTGATTTTTTTATATGTTAAAAACCTATCAGCCCGGCGCATGCGCATTATAACTTTGTTCTGATTGGATGTTCAAATGACATGTCAAACATTATCCGATATGGCAGCTGTGGTTTGGAGGTAAAGGTAAAGGTAAACAAATGTATAATATAATAGTTTTATTGTTGTGAGGAGAGAAACAAAAAAGTTTATAATATTGTAGTGACTTTTAAATAGTTTTTAAAAGCAACAGGTACGTAATAATTGTTAATGTACATAGTATGTAATACTTTTATTTATATAATTTGATTACCATCAAAATTTCTATCAATATTCACCTAATATATTGATTTTTTACTCTATGTTTTGTTGTATTTTTTCAATTCTAAATCATTTCAATTCAAAATTAAAATAATTTGATCAATTCTCAAAATATCAAAATATCACAAGTTTAATCCGTTTAGTTAGTCGATCTTCGTAAATAATGACACATAGTGTCCATGGCTAAGCGGAGAAGGCGAATGAATTCCAATACCAACCGCTCTTATCAGCGCTGGTTCGAGTCCCAATAGAAACTTTCTTTTTTGTTTTTTTTAATACATTTTATGATTGTAAGTATATTTATTATATAATTGTATTTTCAGAAAATACGTATTTAGTTAAAAAAATTTTCGACAATTATTAATGTTCAGACATCATTTGTGGCTTGTTTAATGTGTTTGTGTGTGTTTTATTCTTTTATTATTTTAATTTTTGGCACTGTTCTAAAAAAAATGTTTGAGAAGTAGTAAGTATAAATTAGTTTAATATTTAAACAAAATATAAATAAAAAGTATATTAATTTCGTTTAAATCATATAATAGAAGTATAACTTCTTACGTGCGTACAAAGTACACACACATTCTTTTTTTTTATTCTTTTTATTTTCGTCGAAGCAAATCAAAAAAAAAATATCTCGAGGCAGAGCTAAATTACCGTGAATTTAAATTGCAGTGTTTTTGGTTTAAAGTTAAATTTTTCGGAGTTACAGAGCAATAATTAATTGAAAAAAGGAATATGTCGGGGATCTAATTTGTTAATAAACAAAATAACACACTTTCTGCGGACTTTGAAAGCTCTATTACTAATATATGCAATCTAAAGATTCGGTTCCCCAAAAATGGTCCGTTTTTTCGATAACTTGCCCAGACTAAAAATCGATCAATCAACATCGGGCTCAAAGCGTGATGGATAAAAATGAGGTAAGAGGGATTCGTAGTTTGAATTTTCACTCCGCGTGCTTATATATCGGTTCAGTAACTTTGACAAATTTACCTGTATGTTATTTATTACAGTTTTCTCGTATAAAAAGGGGAGACAGAATTAATCCTAAAATTTTGTATTTACCAATACAGCAGAAAATTAAAGAAAATTGTAATCTATCATAATTTATAATTATCTTATTGACATATGATATTTACAAAGTAATTATTATGGGATATATTTAAAGAAAGATAATTTATGTACATATAAGTAATTCATCCCTTCTGTGATATTTTAAAAACACGTTGTTCTTTGGATTACAACCGTGTGGTAAGAGAATAGTAAATATTCTTTTAAAAATTGTTCAATTTCAACACTCTTCCATCCGCAATCTTAATCTGCCTTACATGAGTCAACTTATTTGATGACTTGTTCTTTGCACGTCATCAAAGGGCTTGACTTTGAAACCTTTTGGCTAACTAAAAACCCGTTCTTAAAATTTATTCCGGGTTGTATATTTTTTTCATTAATTGTATTGCGTATTCATTATTTATATCAAGTTGATCAAATTGTTTACCTTGGATATCGATTAAATTGTAATACAGAGAATCACGGGGCCATCGGGCTCCACGTTGGGCGCCAAATGTTACTCTTCGCCGATGTGGCCAGTTTTTATACTCTACATTATTTTTTTGCGAAGGTAAATAAATACTTTAATTTACTAACAAAGAAAAAGATATAATAAGAAAGCAAAATCAAAGAAAACAAAATATTTATTCTTATTTACAAAACTATAAAATCAATATATATCTGTAATTATTTAATCTTAATTAAAAATATAAAAAAACAAAAGAAAGAGATAAAAAGCTCAAATAAAGTTTATGCTTACCTCGAACAATATTCTTTTTAGCGTACACCAATATTAAAACTATGTAATAATATGATACTATTTACAAAAACCAAAAGAAGAACAAGTTATCTAACTACTGTATATCTATGTGGCGGTGGCGGCTTAGACTGGAAAAACAACGTTTTCTTTAGGATAAAAATTGATCTGATCCTACCTTATATTTTTGTCGATGTTTCATTTGTCGTACGGGAAAAACACACAACTTTATAATTTCCTTTATTTGTTTCCACGGGCACCTAATAGTTTCTCCACGTATATACCGGCCCTGGACAAGATGTCCATATGATTTCGGACATAAAATGGCTTGATAGCAGCTAATATTCAAGACAATATAGAAGTTGGATATGGTAATGGAGTCAATACTCGCAATCTTTAGTTTGTATTTTTTATTAGTTGTTATGTAATCATGGGGCAACCGGTTTCGAGTCTTACAATATATGACTCATCATCAGGCCCAGTACAAAAAGTCTTCTCTATACAAACTACAAGCTAAAAAACACAAAACGAGAGACATGTACACATATATATAAAACATGAAAAACAACATTGTCTTGGTTTCAATCACATACAATAAAGCCAAGCAACTGTTTAGTATTGAACTCAACAGTCCATATCATGTAAAATGAGACATTATATCATTGGGAGCGACCAATCTGATGAAAAGTGCTTGGTATATAATTTGATATATATACTACCATCAATCCTTAACTAGTCAAGGGTCGATGGAGTCCTGGTAAGATAGTATGCGATCAAAAGACATAATACAAAATTTCTTTAGTAAATGCCATAGAAACTGTTCCACAGCTAAAGATGTACCTGGAAGTCACCAGCCCCATAAGAAGAGTTGACAAATCAAACAGCCCTTAGTCTCTTAAATTGTTAGTTAAGTGCCATTTGGAACCGTACAAGAAATTTTTTTGCTGTGTTCCCAGTGGTGTGTGTTATTTCTCTTAAACAATTCTTGTCCAATTTAGGACATTAGGTATTATGCCTTTTGATCGCATACTATCTTACCAGGACTCCATCGACCCTTGACTAGTTAAGGATTGATGGTAGTATATATATCAAATTATATACCAAGCACTTTTCATCAGATTGGTCGCTCCCAATGATATAATGTCTCATTTTACATGATATGGACTGTTGAGTTAAATACTAAACAGTTGCTTGGCTTTATTGTATGTGATTGAAACCAAGACAAAGTTGTTTTTCATGTTTTATATATATGTGTACATGTCTCTTAAAAATGTGTGTTTTTTAGCTTGTAGTTTGTAAAGAGAAGACTTTTTGTACTGGGCCTGATGATGAGTCATATATTGTAAGACTCGAAACCGGTTGCCCCATGATTACATAACAACTAATAAAAAATACAAACTAAAGATTGCGAGTATTGACTCAATTACCATATCCAATTGTATAATGGACTCGCATTGGCAACCCTTTCATCATTTACAATATAGAAGCTTGATTTTTATAATTGTTGGTCAGTACTTGGGAGAATAAAGCAAAAATTATGACAATCTGATTATTAAAAATTGTTAATAGTTGCTTAGCGACTTTTAACCCGTAACAGTGAACTCAGATTCAGAATAGAGCAGGCCAGAGCCGTTTTTAGAAGAATGTCCAAGGTATTATGTAACAGAGACCTAAAATTGCCATTGAGGATCCGGCTACTTCGCTGCTACGTGTTCTCGGTCTTACTTTATGGTATGGAGTATTGGACTGTGAACAAAATTGATCTAAATCGCCTTTTGGTTATCAAAATGTGCTATAGAAGGATTTTAAAAATTTCTTAGGTGGAGATTCGAAACCCCACAATACTAGTACGTCTCAGCAAGACTACTGAGATTAGAAAAAGCATCAAGAGAAAGCTGGAGTATTTTGGACATATAATGAGAGGTCCCAAATATAGGTTGCTACAAAATATTATGCAAGCGAAAATAGCAGACAAACGCAGTCCAAGACGAAGAAGGACTTCATGGCTGAACAACTTGCGATATTGGCACGGTATTGATACGAACACGTTATTTAGGGTGACAGTGAATCAAATTAAGATAGCTATGATGGTAACCAACGTTCTGAAAGGACATGATACACAAAGAAGAAGATTATTTAATTTTACCGCTAAGAATTTATTATTATTTATATAAATAAATTATAGAAAAAAATAAATCTATTTATAATGGCATAAAAGTCGATATTTTATTTGTTTTCACCAGAAACTCATTTCCGTTTAGCCGAACGATTTAGTTGGTAGGTAATTCGTTTCAATTGCTGAAGCAGCATAACTGATTCCCTAAGGAGGAGAAGGCTCGACATCATTTAAGTGTATGTTAGTGTCTAGGGCTTTATTAAATTCGATGATGTACGTGTTATAAGATCTTAAACACGGAAGGGAGAAGAGAAGAGCGGCATTATCGTACCTGCGGGTTTTAAATAGGAAATGTTTGCCTCTTAACTTGTTTCCTTCCGTTGTTACTTAATGGAAAGTTATTTATAGGGTAACACAATATTTTCTAAACGTGTTACAAATAACGAACCGTTATTATTAGACTTAGGCAAATAATCGAATAAAAAGGTATAAAATATGGGCATAAATATGCAGTATTTTACCCAAAAATATGCATATTTAACTAGAAAATATGCATGCAATAAAAAAATAATTTTTTTATGTAAAAAAATATTTACAATATCTTCACATGTTTTATTAATTAACATGTATGTACTTTACAAACTAAGCTTATGTAATTAAGTATTTAAGTATTTTAACAAATAAATGATATTCATGATTCACAAATATATGATAAAATAATGATAACCAACATCAGTTAAAATAATGGAAAAATTAATAGCTAATAAATTAATATCCTTTTGGTTAGAGCATAATGTTATTCCAGTCTCTCAACACGGATTTCTGCCGAACCGTTCTGTAACTAGCAACCTTCTTCACTCTCTTAATGAATGGACTTTATCTTTGGACCGATATGAACCGATTGACATTATTTATATAGATTTTTCCGGTGCATTTGATAAGGTACCCATACAAAAATTAATGCTGAAGCTAGAACATTACGGCGTGCGTGGTGAGTTGCTATTGTGGTTAGAAAACTTCCTCTCTGAAAGAACTTTTTCGGTCAAAGTGGAAAATGACTGCAGTGTTCCACGTGCGGTAGCCAGTGGTGTTCCTCAGGGATCAATATTAGGGCCTATTCTGTTTTTGTTGTACGTATCTGATTTAACGTGCGGATGGCAGTCAAAATCAGTTTCATATGCCGACGATTTAAAGTTATATTACTGTCCCGATATTGTTAATACTCTTCAGAGTGACCTTCATCAGCTATCAGAATGGAGCATGAAATGGGCTATTCCATTAAATTCGCGTAAGTGTTGTGTTGTTCAATGTGGATATAAATCCACATATAACATATTTTTTGGATGGAGTTCCTCTGAAATCGGTACAGGAAGTTAATGATTTGGGCGTTACGGTCAACCAAACGTTAAGTTGGTCTACACAAACAGCAAAAGTAGTCGGTAAAGCTAACTCTGCTTTATACCTCATGCCTCATATCAAAAGCTTTTCCTAGAATGTCTCCAGATTTGTTTTTGAAACTCTATAAAAGTTATGTCAGACCTCACCTGGAATTTGCGGTATCTGTTTGGTCACCTCATTTACAAAGAGATATTAATTTATTAGAAGGAGTACAACGAAGAACTACTAAGCTACCTTTTAATTATGCAAGATTAAGCTATGAAACTCGATTAAGAAAGCTTAAGTTGTCTCCATTGACTCATAGAAGAGAGAGATGTGATTTAATATCTACTTACAGAATTCTTAGGGGATAATTTTGGGGAACATCGAATTTTTTTAAAATCAGCGAAGATGCTAGACTACGAGGTTATCACTATAAATTGAAAAAGGAACCTTTTAAAATTACTGTAAGGCAAAACTTTTTGGTAAATCGAGTTTTTGATAAATGGAACAGTTTAAGTGATGACATCGTAGGGGCTATTAGCTTAAATAGTTTCAAAAACAGGTTTGATGAGAACTAACTGGACATTGTATGTGTAATGTTAGCAATTTTTGTTAAAATAGTTGTTGTAAAATATAAGGATATATTTTATTATTTTTTTTATGAGAAAAAAATTTGTAATTTTTAGGTATACTTACTTTCTAATTTTTGTATCTTTTTTAATTTGCTATTGTTGTAACAACTTTTATGAAAACCAATTCTTTTGAATATTTACTTTAATTTAATTTTTATTTTGTAAGAATTTGTTTTATGTTATATTATTTAGTTTAAGACCTACAATTATTTTTGTACTTTGAGCCATATAAGCTCTGCTTTGGCTCGATATTATTGTATAACAATAATAATAATAATAGTATTTCTAATTCTTGTAACAATACATTATCAAGTGCTGTTCAAAATTTTCTAACAAAAAGGCTTAATTTATGGCTTCGGTTTGAGTACTAGAAAAACTTCTTTCGATATCAACTGATGTAACTGGGGCATTTTTAAAATTTACTATAATAGTTGGTTCTAAATTAAGTGGTTCGAAAATGTACCCGCTAGTACTTAAAACACTTCGGAAAGAACCTGGTAACCACTGGCTGTTTCAAATTTAAAATTCTGTTTTAAATTTTTTGAAAATTTCCTTTCCAATATCTTTAACGTTTTGGCAGAATGATTCAAATTCTTTTATTAAAAATGTACTGTCTAACAATGATAATTTGGAGGATAATTGGGTAATAGTTTTCTGAACAGAACTATAGTCTGATACTGAACTATTTATTTTCGGCGTTTTCAAAGCACAGTAGTTATTCACAATTACAAAAAGACGTGTTCACGGCTTATTTTACAAAAAAGTAAATTGGACCATCAAAATAAAAAATTTTACCTAGAGATATAAACTGGCAGATTTTGGAACCCTTGTATCAAAGATAAAACGTGACAAAACTATGTATAAACCGCTATCTTTTATTAGTTAGTACATTCCGATACAAAAAATTTGAATACCAAGAGATTATAAAACAAAATCACATATTTAGATTTCCAAACTATTTGTTACATGAATATAAAAATATATGTATAATTACAACCGAAATTTCAAATTATATGCACTTTATGCACACTTATATAAAAATATGCAAAATTGGACATTTTTGCATGTTTTCTGCATAATATGCAACATATGTAATATGCATATTTGCCTGAGTCTAGTTATATTTTTTATATTTTCACGCAACATATACATAGTTTAAAACAACTTAATTTAAAATGATGAATGGGTTGCACATGTGAGTCCATTTTAAATGGATTCTAGAAATAATATTCAGACTTACTCAGAATCTGTTTTTTTAAGCCAAAGGACGATCGGACCAGTTTAAGACACTACAATTTACTGTCCATCTCCAGGTCTTTGGTAAGGTCAATTCAAAATGATGCCGGTTCAGGCAATAAATAGACGAGGCTACGAAGCATTAAACATAGGAATTTTGTGCAGTAAGATGAATCGTTACTCAACTTTTTGCATTCAATTTTTGTCAAGCAATTTTGTGAAGAAATTGATCTCCGGCAAAAATGTTTGTGCATGAGAAAATGCATCTTTAAAGTGCATCTCGAAGAGATGGAAAATAGACAATTTAGATCTCAGGAAACATTTTTTTTTTTTCGAGGTGGGAATCTTCTTAAGACCGTCTGGGAAGGTGTCCCAGGTGTGTCGGATTCGGCCCGCCCTCTCTGTATCACGAGCCGCCTACCGACTAAACCCACCTCCTCTTTCTCCAGCCGACGGGTCTGGAACCGCTCTTAGCGAGCATATCTGACCCGTCGACCTTACTCATAGCTCCCCTCCGGCACTTCTAGCGTGCATTTCATGGATTGGTTGGCCGCTCGGCCGCCCCCGCGCATGCTTCGCACCAGACAGGCCGGTGAAGCGACCGCCTAGCTCAACCCGTGCGCGGGTAGGTCGACCGGGGTGTCCCCAGCCCAGGATGAAACGAACCAGAGAATGTCAGTTGGCAGTTACGAGCAACTCCAGTCATTCATATTTTCATCTATCCACGCTGTCTCATCCACCCATTCATACTTTCTTTCATTTAACCCCAAACATTCCTTACTTTCATCTATGCACACTTACTCGTCCACCCATTCATTCTGACATTTAGATGGGACAGTCTGTGTAGGTTGGATGTAAAAGGTCCTTCCCCACTGACTGTCCCAAAACGATACAAAACATGGTATAACATACAAAGAAAGAACTAGAGTAAAAGGAGATGAAAAGAGAAAGTGGAGATAGAATTAGAGAAGAGAGAAGAAAGAGAAAAGAAGAATAGGAAAGAAGCAAAAGAGAAAAGAAAAAGTAAAGATAGAGAACATAAACAGGAAATAGAAAGATAAAATTGATCAAAAGACGATTACTTGTATAGATAAAATTAAGTAAATAAATAAATAAACTACAATAAAATAAATAAATAAATAAATAAAACCATGTAAGAATAAAAATAGACAGTCAGTGTGGTTTGGATGTAAAGGGTCCTCCCCCCTCTGACTGCCCGCCACGACATAAACACATTTTTTAAATAAATAAATATAGTGGTCATCCCGTCTGCAGACGCCTCTCCTTCTCTTCCTTGTGTTTCATTGTCTTGGTGACAAAAGCAATGACCAGGTCGAAGTCTCTCTCGCTATTAATGGCTTTGTCCATTAGCTCGTGTGGCTCACCTAGAGGGGATCCCAGACCCAGCTGCAGCTCGGCACGCCCCGCATGGTACGCAGGGCACACGAACACGACATGCCACGCGTCATCAACCACCCCACACTCGGGACACAGATCGTCAGCGGTCTTCCCTATACGGTGGGTATATTTTCTGAACGATCCATGCCCCGTCAAAAACTGTGTGAAGTAGTAGTTGACGCGCCGATGCCGACACCCGCACCACCTCACCACATCCGGGATCAAGGATCTCGTCCAGACCGCCTTCTCGACTTCGGCTGCCCATTCCCTCTGCCACAACTCTATACTTCTCTTTCTTTCTAATGGTCCTGAACCTATTGCCCCGTTGCCCCGTTGGTACATTCGGACTCTCTCTCCAGCCAGGATGTGCACCGGCACAGAACCAGCCACCACCTGTAACGCAATGGTTGATACGGTTCTGTACGCGCTGGAAACATTGACGGAAATGAGTTCAATTGTTATACTTGGGGGGTTTTGGAAATCACTGAACACGAATTTCATGACTGCGATGGTCTCCGAGGTACCTGGTGCGCAGGGTGGAACTCGTCGCCTGGGACTACCGAAAAATTCGTGGGCTGATCGAATAATTCGCGAAATGAAAATTGGATCGAAAAACTGAAAAATACGTGTTTAATTAATATTTTTCAAAAATCTATAGAATGACACTAATAACGACCCCTTCACTCCACCCCTGGAGGTGGGGTGGGGGTAACTTTAAAATCTTAAATAGAAACCCCATTTGTTATTGCAGATTGCTTACGTAAAAGAAAGCAAATTTATTCTGAAGCTATTTCCTTGTGGCATTTTTATAATTAAGAATTTTCTATGGGAAATAAGCCACAATTTCATAGTTCATAAAAAAAAATTCATTTTTTTAGTAAAATTGTAATTTGTCAATTGTTCACTAAATTGTGAATTTAGTAAAATTGAACTAGACGGTCCGACCAAATAAAGCATTCAGCTGGAAACTCGTTCTGCGAAGCTCTTAGAGCAGCTGAAGATAGAGACCAATGGAGAAACATTGTTAGGAATATTGGAAGAAATCACGATCCTCAGTAATGGGGAAACGACAAGAGAGAGAGAAACAGTTTATTTGTATTTTATTTAAATATTAAACCAATTTTAATACTAACTTCCAAAAAAATTTCTTAAAATAATACCAAAAATTAAAAAAAGTAAGGCTATAACATGAGGTTTTCCCAAGTGGTCACCCACCCAAAACTTAACCGCGCTCGACACTGCTACTAGATAACAACGGAATAAAATTGATACCACAATGAATTATTTTGTCAGGTTTTACAAATTATTAGCATTAAGATTGCTTTTTAATCTTCTTTCCATCATATTTTAATACTTATTATCCTATTCATGAAGGGGGCCAATCCAAAGACATAAAATATAAAATAAAATATACAGGGTGATTGATTAGTGGGGCTCAATAGCTCAATAGATAGCAATAAAAGTTAATAACAAAAATTGTAGACAACTTTGAGATTCATATTACAAAATTAGTTAGAATGTTACTCGGTTAAATGGAACACCCTGTATTTTATTTTATATTCTAAATCTTAACTCTCCCATCACAAAAATGTAAAGGTTTGTTATGTTATACAGGGTATGTACAAAGTTATAACCAATTTTATATGAAAATCGTAGTTTAAGTTTAACAGTTTAAAAGTTTAACATCCTATAATTAAAAATAAGCACATTAGAAATGGTTTTTTGGTGCTATATTTTTTTACTGGTTGTCAAAATTTTTAGAAATGATTAATATTGCTAATTTTCTTCATATCGAATACAGGATGAGTCAAAACGCAAGTACATTATTTTCTCAGTAGTTCTTAATGGAACACCGTGTATTTTATATCAGTACCGAAAGTACCCTTACCGTACTTTAATTTTTATATAACATTCTTTATGTCTAAATTGATTAGTTTTCGAGATATTTTCAGTTTTCAGAGCAAATTATTAATTAGGGGTCTAAATCTTCCCAAATTTTAAGTAAGCCATGACTGAATTATCTAAAACTGACAATTACCAGTATATTTATTTGTTTTTGAAGCAGTTTTCCTATACGATTGAAATCCGTAATAGGTATGTTGACGATATTTTTATTTGTGGTGACTTAAACATTGATTATTTAGAAAATAGTTTATTTAAAATTCTTTTTAACGATATTCTAATGAGTTACAATGTTAGCATAACCTCTATGGTTCCCACAAGGGTAGCGACAAATTGTTTGAACCAAACATCTATCAGTAAGATTGTTTATATTATAACCAATTCAGCTAATATACTTCAATGCAAGTCTAATGTTTTTGAAGCGCATTTAAGTGACCATAGAGTAATTAGTTTGGAATTTGTAGTAGACATTAATAGTAGCTGTACTAAATCCAATGACCAGCCTAATTATAAATATTTTGGAGACTTGTCTGACAACAACCTTAAACAAATTTCTTCTGTGCTATCTGTAACTGATTTTGACGATATTTATTTAACCGATAATGTTGATAAATCCTTTGAAAATTTTATAGGTAGTTTAATATATGTGTTAGATTATTGCTGTCCAGTAAAACGGTATAATATTAGTAAGCAGACTTGCAATAAAAAATGGATTACTCCGGAAGTTAAGCAGTCTAGTGTTCATTTAAAAAATGCTTACTGGCTTAATAAAGAACTAAAAGATGCCAATTCTCTTGCAAATTATAACAAAATTAAGAAAGACCACGCGGAACTATTACAAAAATCTAAATTAAAATTCCATGATCAATTGATAAATAATTCAAGTAATAAAAATAAAACTGTATGGAATCTTGTAAACAAGGAAATTGGCAGGAAGTCTATCCAAAAAAACATAGCATTAAATATAGATGGTGAAAGTTGTACTGATTCTAAGCAGTTGTCTGAAGATTTTTGTGATTATTTTACAGTAACCGAAGAGAAACTGTCAAATCATTTTGGGAATTCTCGATCTAATAGTTGCACATCTTCGACTATTCTTAAAAACAGTTTTTTCTTTAGACCTGTTGTCGGTAATGAGGTAATGAATGTGATCAATAATTTAAAAAATAAAAAAAGCACTGGACTTGATTCTATCTCGATAAGAGTATTAAAGGCTATGTCATCTGATATAATAAACAACATTGCATATTTGATAAATTTATCAATAGGTAAAGGAGTCTTTCCAAGTATTCTAAAAAAGCAATCGTTATTCCTATTTACAAAAAATACTATCCGGAACACATTTCAAATTATAGACCTATTTCCTTATTGTGTGTACTTTCCAAAGTATTTGAGAGAATTGTGTATAACCGTATGTCTGAGTTTTTGGGTAGATTTAAAATTGTAAGTGATTGCCAACATGGCTTCCGTACCGGTAGATCCACTCAGTCTGCTGCCTGCGGATTTTGTGAAAGGGTCTACAGATTTTTGGATGCAGGTGAATATGTGGCAGGTCTCTTTTTTGATCTAACCTGTGCCTTTGATTTTCTTGATAGCCGTTTTGTTAGCAATAAACTGTATACTATTGGTTTTAGAGGAATATTTTTAGATTGGCTAATCAATTAGCTACCAGATAGGATAATTTGTGTTAAAATCAATGAAGCTATTTCGGAGGAACGTTTTATTAATCTGGGAGTTCCACAGGGCTCTGTATTAGGACCCCTGATTTTTTGTTTTTATTAAAGATGCATCTAACCAGTTCGATGTTTTGGACCTGACGTTATTTGCAGATGATACTTCTCTTGTGGTCTCAACACAGACCTATGAGAAATTGGCATCTACTTGCAATAGTTTTTTAGCTCGATTTAATGACTGGTGTCGATCTAATAACCTAATTTTAAATGTAGACAAAACAAAAGTAATATATTTTAATAACTTAAATTCTGTAAATCCTGTACTACACCTAAGTTGTAACAATGTACTACTGGATTCCTCAAATCATACAAAATTTTTAGGTATCCATCTCGACTCAAAATTAAAATGGTCAGTTCACATAGACATGCTCAGTAAGTACCTTAATAAGTCGTACTATACATTATCCCGTATTAAAAATATTATGCCCATCTCTGCGCTGTTAAATGTATACTATAGCCTTGTTTATAGTAGACTTTGTTACAACATAGTTTTATGGGGGAATGCAGTCAACAGTGACAGAATATTTATAACACAAAAACGTATAATACGACAAATGTTTGGAATTAGACCTCTTGAGAGCTGTAAGCCCATATTTATTAAGAATGATATTTTAAGTTTTCCATGCATTTATATGTTCAGAATGTTACTATATGCTGTTGATAATATTCATACGTATGACAGAAATTCTAGTTTCCACAATTATTCGACGCGAGGTGGCGACTTGCTGAGTGTACCTGGTCATAGATCGAGTAAATTTGAAATGTCAGTAAAGTATATGTTTCAAAATGTTATGAAAACTGCAGGAAATATGAAAACTGATAGTTGTAAAAAATAGAATTTAAAATTATGTTTCCACAAGCTTTGCACAATATCGCTTACCTGGAAATCGGTGATGTTTAGGATATGGTAGACTTGTAGATCCAATGGGTGACTCAATTCTGGACTCCTTCCATGGAATTCGCGATGCACGTGGGACGCGAACGACGGTACCGTCAAAGATCACGAAAGGGAGTACCTTTTTCGTTGAAAGCTTGAAGCGAAGTCACAGTAGTGGTACCTTGTCCTAAAGGTACTTAACGCATGTCCAGTTTGATACATGCGTACTTAAAGCGATATGCTTTACCCTTGTGGATAATTTAATTGATATGAAGCATTTTTTTTAAATTAGAAGACACACAAGGTTATTCTGCATCATCTTTACAGGGGGCAGACAAAAGTAACTAAATATAATTATTAAATTATCCAAACTTATTCTACCCGAAATAAATAAATGAATGCTTAAATTAATATAAAATAAAGAAATACGGATTCCCGAACAGTATATGAGCATTAGTAGTATGGTATAGTTAGACCCAAACCCAGACATCCAAAGTGAAAGTTATCCTCCAACACCAAATTGTTCTATACGGTCCACATAATGTTCAGAAAAAATTCACACCATATTGAGCGTCGGGTTTGAGGGGAGAGGGGGGAGAAATCTGCAAATTCGGAGTTTTTTACGTTTTTCGTCAATATTTCTAAAACTAAGTGCTTTAGCATGAACAACCATCTACACAAAATTGTTCTACATTAAATTTGAAATAAAAAAGGCCCGATGCATAACCCTTCTAAAATGAACAGTTCCAAAGTTACGGAGGTAGTATAGGATAATTGGTCCAAAAAAAGGTCTAACCCAGACATTCAAAGTAACAGTTTTCCTTCAACACCAAATTGTTCTATATGGTCCACATATTGTTCAGTAAAAAGTTACACCATTTTAAGCGTCCGGTTTGGGGGGGTGGAGGGGAGATGGGGGAGAAGTCGGTATATTAGTAGTTTTTTAAGTTTTGCGTCAATATTTCTAAAACTATGCTTTAGCGTAAGGAATGTTCTATAGAAAAATTTTCTATATAAAATTTAAAACAAAAAAGGTTGTATACATAATTGTTATAAAATCAACGGTTCCAGAGTTACGGAGGGTGAAAAGTGGAGGTTTTCGATACTTTTTATATTTACCGATTTCTCCCCCCTCTTCCCCCAAACCCGACGCTCAAAATGGTGTGACTTTTTTCTGAACATTACGTGGACCATATAGAACAATTTGGTGTTGGAGGATAACTTTCACTTTGGATGTCTGGGTTTTTGGTATAGTTATATCATAAATATTGCCCAAAAAATATAAAAAGTATCGAAAACCTCGACTTTTCACCCTCCGTAACTCTGGAACCGTTGATTTTATAACAATTAAGTATGGAACATTTTTTGTTTTAAATTTCATGTAGAACATTTTGTATATAACATTGTTTACGCTAAAGCATAGTATTGGAAATATTGACGAAAAACGTAAAAAAACTACTAATTTACCGGCTTCTCCCCCATCTCCCTCCCAAACCGGACGCTCAAAATGGTGTAACTTTTTACTGAACAATATGTGGACCATATAGAACATTTTGGTGTTGGAGGAAAACTTTTACTTTGGATATTTGGGTTAGGCCTTTTTGGACCAGTTATATTACACTACCTATGTAACTTTGGAACCATTCATTTTAGAAGGATTATGCATAGAGCCTTTTTTATTTAAAATGTAATGTAGAACAATTTTGTATAGAGGGTTGTTCATGCTAAACCGCATAGTTTTAGAAATATTGGCGAAAAACTTAAAAAAACTACGAATTTACCGATTTCTCCCCCCTCTCTCCCCCAAACCCGACGCTCAAAATGGTGTGACTTTTTTCTGGACATTGTGTGGACCATATAGAACAATTTGGTGTTGAAGGATAACTTTCACTTTGGATGTCTGGGTTATGCCATCTTTTGGATCAACTATACTATACTATAGATTGTTTAACGTTTTACCAAAAAAATATAGAACAATGAATAAATATTTCTTTAAGAAATCCATTAAAAAATTATTGCTTACCAAATGTTATTATATTGTGGAAAAGTTTGTTTCGGACAGAAATATTACCTAAATGATATCAATTCTATCTACATACCTTAAAGTGTTTGTAAAATTTATAAATGTATTAATTTTATTGTTTGTTTGTTTGTAAAACTAATGACATGTCCTATACATTGTATGTCTTAAAGGATGAATAAATATTATTATCCAGACTTAGCCATACGGCTCACACCCCCTCTAAGGGGAAAATTGACTCATCCCAGATACCTACGGTATCAAAAGGATTGAGCTCTGGTGGGACTCTTTCCGTGTTATCGAGCCCTAGGTGACTTGGTATGCTGGAGTTTCTCCCAGAAATTTTCGTACGCATCTGGCCGTCGCGAGTAGTACAGCTTTCTGCATGGTATTATAAAGGTGTTCATTTAGACCGAGCTTTTTTATGCTTTCGAGGAGGGTCTTCGGAATGACTCCAGTAGTAGACATAATAATCGGTATCGTCTGGGTACTTTGCATTCTCCATTGCCTTCGTATTTGAATTTCCAGATCTCTGTACTTGGCGATCTTTTCAGTAAATTTACTACGTAGATTATTGTTGTTAGGTATCGCCACATCAATTAGTGTTGTTTGTCTTGTTAATTTATTAACTAGTACGAGATCTGGTCTATTATGTGCCACTGTTTGGTCTGTGAGCACAGTGCGGTCCCAGTATAGCTTGTAGTTGCCATCCTCAAGCATACTCTCGGGGGCGTATTGATAATACGGGAGATGGTCCGTTTGGAGAAGTCCCAGCTTGATAGCTATCTCTTGATGGAGGATTTTTCCCACTGCGTCATGCCGTTCCTTGTATTCAGTTGCAGCAAATGCCTGGCAGCCCCCTGTAAGATGTTGGATGGTTTCTTGGGCTTGACATCCATATCGGCATCTGTCGTTTTTAACCTGAGGGTCTTTGATGATATATTTCAGGTAATTTCTGGTTGGTATAACCTGATCCTGAATGGCCAGTAATGAACCCTCCGTTTCAGGGAACATCTTTCCTGATGTCAACCAATAGTTCGACGCTGTATTGTCGACATAGTCTTGGCTGACCTCATTGGGATGTCGCCCGTGCAGAGGTTTACCCATCCAGGTGCGCATTTTTTCGTCTTTAGTGAGGTGGTTTATGCGCATTTCTGGTTCCCTCAGTTTGATCGGTGTTGTGTCATCTACTGCGCAAATAGCGCGATGTAGAGTAGATGTCTCAGCTTGCATCTGAAAATAAGATCTTAAATTAGCAATTTGTTTATCTAATTGCTCACCTATATCCATAAGCCCTCTTCCTCCTAGATTCCGTGGTAATGTCGTTCTTTCTACTGCACTTTTAGGATGGTGTTTTTGTGCCTTTGTGAGGTGTGTTCGTACTTTTCGCTGAAGATTTTCTATATCTGTTTTTGTCCACTTAACAATACCAAATGAATAGCTAAGCGCGCAACAAGCGTAGGTGTTTAGTGCTTTAAACAAATTTTTACTGTTAAGCTGTGAACGAAGCAGCTGTTTTATCCTTCGTATAAACTCAGTAGTTATCTCAGTTTTCATTTGCTTATGGTCAATTTTCCGCGCCTGCTTTACTCCAAGATATTTGTATATATCGTTTTCACCCATGGCGATATGGAAAGTGGCTGAGGTCATAATGATCCTTAAACCTGGAAAACAACCAAATACAGTATCATCGTACAGACCGATTTCATTGCTACCCGTAATTTCAAAGCTGTACGAGAAGCTTTTGCTGAAAAGGTTGAAACCTCTCATAGATGCTAAGGCTCTAATTCCATCACACCAGTTTGGGTTTCGAGAAAGTCATTCAACTATCGACCAAGTCCATAGAATAACGGATATAATAGAGAGGTCGCTAGAAGGAAAGAAAGTTTGCTCAGCTGTCTTCCTCGACGTAGCGCAAGCTTTTGATAAGGTATGGCACGAAGGACTTAAGTACAAATTAAGCAGGATTTTGCCAAGACAATACAGAGAATTATTGGAATCTTATATATCAGAGAGAGTTTTTAGGGTTAAGCAAGAAGAAGCCTACTCGGAACTAAAGGAAATCAATGCAGGAGTACCACAAGGTAGTGTGATAGGACCGGTCCTATACCTATTATACACTAGTGATATCCCTGAAGTACAACATAATACAATAGCTACCTTTGCTGATGACACTGCCGTCTTAGCCGTAGGTGAAGACCATGAAGAAGCAGCAAGAAAATTACAAATATCTCTTAACAGACTTAACGAGTGGACTAAACGCTGGCGAATTAAATTAAACGAAATGAAGTCAGTGCATATAAATTTTACAAACAAGAAAAATCAATACATTCCTGTTAACTTAAATAATACACAGATACCATATGCCGACACCGCAAAGTATTTGGGTATTACACTAGACGCTAGGCTACGCTGGAAGGCCCATGTTAAAAAGAAACGAGAACAGCTTAACATGAAGTATAAAAAAATGTATTGGCTATTGGGAAGACAATCCACTCTCTCAATCTACAATAAAATACTTTTGTATAAACAGATTATAAAACCTATATGGACATATGGCATCCAACTATGGGGCTGCGCTAGTAATACAAATTTAATTATCATTCAACGATTCCAAAACAAAGTGCTAAGGAGCATTGTCAACGCTCCATGGTACTATAGGAACAGTGATCTCCATAGGGACCTAGACATGGATACTGTTAACAAGACCATAGAAAAATTTGCCAAGAGTCACGAACAACGACTTCTTCAACACGTCAATGTTGAGGCCATCCAGCTCCTCGACAACACGGATCTAGCTAGAAGACTCAAGAGGAAGAAACCCTTCGAGTTAGTTAAGTGAAAAATAGTGCACGGTGCAAGTGATGGTACAAGTTAAAATTTGTGCAATATATTAACAGAACCTAGGGGGTACTATCGAGTTTGTCCTTAGTCTTAAGTTTTTTAGTAGTAATTTAGGTTAGAAATAAGTTGCTCATTGATCACATTATTTGATCAGATTGTAATGTTCTTAAGCATCTTATTGGTGTTTAATAAATAAAAAAATAAAATAAAAAAAAAAAAAAAAAAAACCCATGGCCTCGATGTTCTGGCCATTTTGCATATCGAATCCACAGGGCTGTATCTTTCCTCTGACTATATTTAAAACGCGGCACTTGTCTAGTCCAAATTGCATAATAATATCATTAGAGAATGTTTCTACTGTTTTTAGCATTTCTTCTAGATTGTCTCGAGTAGAAGCCATTAATTTGAAATCATCCATATACAACAGATGATTAAGCTTCGCTACTACAGTATTGTTGTTTTTAATGCTAAAACCTGAGTCAGTGGAATTTAATAGCTGTGATAGAGGGTTCATAGCCAAACAGAACCATAATGGACTCAGCGAGTCTCCTTGAAACAGGCCCCGGTTGATTGCGATATTTTCCGTTTCTATATTGTTTTCACCAGGTTATTGGAGGTGAATTTTAGTCTTCCAACTTGTCATTATATGCCTTAAAAAAGTCACTATGTTATCATCGACTTTGTATATTCTCAATATATCTATAAGCCATTCATGCGGCACTGAATCAAAGGCCTTTTTGTAGTCAATAAAGGCAGTAAAGAGGTTCCTTTTTTTGGTGAATGCCTGGTTAGAAATGACTGAGTCGATGATCAGTTGTTCTTTGCAACCCATAGAACCCTTAGCGCATCCTTTCTGTTGAGGCTCTATGATATTGTTTAGAGCACAGTGTTGGTAGATACGCCGGGTTATACAGGATGTAACCAATTTATACAAAGTTGGAAGACAAGTAATTGGGCGGTACTTGGCTGGATCTTGGGTGTTATTTTGATCCTTTGGTATTAAATAAGTGGTTCCCTGAGTTAGAAATGATGGTATTTCCTGCGGGTTAGAAACAACATGATTAATTAATGTTGACAAGCACTCATGAGCACTCCAAAACTTCTTAAGCCAGAAGTTCTGAACTCCGTCTGGTCCAGGAGATTTCCAGTTATGAAGCTCTTTGATGATATTTGAGACCTCATCGGTATTGAATGGTTCGTAATTAGCTGTGACATAGTGGCGACTGTTGTGCGTCGTATCTTCTATCCAGCCAGCATTGTTGTTAAGAGCAGCTGGTGTGGAAAGTTGATTTCCCCAAAACTCATGAATCTCTTCTAGGCTTGGGTAAGACTTGTCGACACTTTCTACGGTGGAATTGAGTTTTCGGTAGAACGCCTTCTCAGAGTTCTCAAAAAGTGCATTGTCACATTTTCGGTTGTTACCAACTTTATACCTTCTTAATCGACCTGAATAGACGGAGAGTTTTTGTTTTAATGTATCCAGACACTGTTGGGCTGTGTTATTTTCTGGATCGTATCTCGCGTGTCTTGCAGTGCTCCGCATTATTTCTTCAGCTCTTTTAATGACTTTTCTACTTGTTACACCTCTTATATATTCTGTTACTTGACCAATATCCCTACGCACTAATTCAATTTTTCCGAGAAGTCTTTTTTCCCAAGGAGCAGTTCTGTTACAAGTCCTTCCGTTATTAGTACCCCGTCGTGTTCTGATCTTAACGCCCATTACATTAGCAATTGCTGTTGCTGCACAGTAGATTAGCATATGCAGATATTCCAATGAGTGGGCTTCTACGACATAGTTGGGTAGGACTTCAGTGTTCACAATTTGTAACAGCGCACCTAGTTTCTTACAAGAGTTTATTCGTGGTAGCGGTGGTCTGCTAAGTGGATTTGTTCCATTAAACTCTTGTACAGCACGAGCCATTTCGTTTGCTAGACTATCGCGCAACTCGGTTTTTTCCTGCTCTGTATTGTCAGGTTGAGTTTCTGCTATAGGAATCTCAGGAATCTGCTCATCAAGAATTGCATTAGGGACTTGATCTATAACTAGCTCTTGGTTATTAATTTCCCGTTCGACTTCGCTTTTGATCGTATTGCGTCTAGTCTCTGGGATAAGGTTGTTTCTTATGATTACCCGGTATTGATCTGATACTCTTTGCTCCGATACTTGAATATCTGGGTACTCCCTGCAGAATTCGGTATACAGCTGTTGTCTGTAGCCGACAGTTTCTTGACCGAGGTTTGTCACCTTAAAATAGAAGCGCAAAATGCTTTCGTTAATGGACACAGTCCATTTCATGCGCTGCCTCGGTCGTCCCGCTTGAGTGAGCGCCGGCTGATGTATATTATTATTATTATCAGATTTAGCCATACGGCTATATTATTATTATTATTATTATTATTATTATTACGATTACTGATTATCAATCCAAAAAATTCAAACTGAAAAAAATAATTTATTAGTTATAAATTTTACAACAAAAAAACACAAACACCAAATGCAACATTTTGGGAAAACAATAATTAAAAATTGCCTTTGTATGTAAAGTTAACAATGTAACAAATAAAGAACAAAACATAGTTTATCAGTAAAAAAATTAAAAAAAAAACATGAAAACAAAATACAACATTATTGAAAAATATTTAATTACATAATAAGGTGTTCAAAATGACTTCCTAACACATTTATACATGCCTAAAATGGGTCATTGAATGAGTTACTTACACTACGACTACGAAGCATCAATTTGTAAATGAACACTCTATATACTTTGTATTCTATTTTTCATCTCATCCCTTGTTGTTGACGGCATTTTATAACCCTCATTCTTAACGTAACCCCAAAAAAAGCAGTCCAGTTTATTAACTTCTGGTGAACTGGGTGGCCAATGGACCAGTAGTCCATTGAAAAATGAAAATATCTCGAAAACTAATAAATTTAGACATAGGGAATGTTGCATACAAATTAAAGTACGATAATGGTACTTTTCAATAGTGATATAAAATACAGGGTGCTCCCTTTAAAATTACTGAGAAAATAAAGTACTTGCGTTTTGACTCACCCTGTATTCGATGTAAAGAAAATTAGCAACATCAACCATCCTTAATAATTTTAACAACAAAAAAAATATGACATCAACTAACCATTACTGTTGTGCTTATTTTTATTTATACAGGGAGTTGAACTTGTTATTACGATTTTCATAGA
Source organism: Diabrotica virgifera virgifera (assembly GCF_917563875.1). Taxonomy (NCBI): domain Eukaryota; kingdom Metazoa; phylum Arthropoda; class Insecta; order Coleoptera; family Chrysomelidae; genus Diabrotica; species Diabrotica virgifera. The sequence continues at coordinate 39,123,477 of NC_065448.1, forward strand.
AAATTGGATATAACGTTGTAGATACCCTTTATAACATAACAAACTATATTTTTGTGATGGGACAGTTAAGGAGATTTCGAATATAAAATAAAATACAGGATGTTCTATTTAGAAAAACATACATTTGGTCTGCCAGTAGGTTATCGATCACCCTGTAACATTTTAACTAATTTTGTAATATGAATCTCAAAGTTGTCTACAATTTTTGTTATTAACTTTTATTGCTCTCTATTACTATAGCCGATCTATTGAGTTTTACCCCACTAATCAATCACCCTGTATTTATTACAAACACCAATATATTTTTTTCACATAATTTTATTTGCATTGATAAATACGAAACTTAAAAGATTTAGTAACTTACTTCATACTGTCGGTATGCGCTTACTTCATACTGTCGTTTTTATAAAAATTCCTTTTTAACACTCGCGCGTAAAGAAGTATAACATCAATAAAAAAATATAATTTTGATAAAATCCACGCTCGATTAGATGAAAGATTTTTGTCGCTACTGTACTAAAAGTGTGCCTATGGCATCGAAAGTTAAACCAGAAGACACAACAACTCGTTTAGCACATCTCGAAGGTCTTGGCAAAACTTCATGAATAAATTACGAGCTCCCCTACCTTCTGTTACGAGCAATATGAATACCTTTATTTTAAGTAAATAAATCATTACCCATCTAATCTGCTCTGTATCCAAAAAACCCAAATCTTAAACCCTTATTGAAGGAAATCCGGTGTTTGGTTTTTGCGATTCTTCCTACTCATAATTAGAGTGGCTGGGAATGTGAGACGAGATAACAGATACAGGGAGTTCTAAACGGTGATTTTGGATTAAATCTTTTTTAATAAAATAAAATAAAATAACAAAAATTAATTAATAAATAAATAATAAAAATGATCTTGTTTATTATAATGAACTAAAAATTAAAATACATAAGATATACATGAGATAAAGTAATAAATAATCTTTTTTCTACAACCTTGTTGAAAATGCGATTTTTAGCACTCCATACCTGCGTTAAAAATGCTACTTTAAGGCATTAGTGCTTTAAAATTTTTATGGCACTGCAATTCGTATTGTTCGTATACGCTGTGAGCTCGTACGTAGAGGGGATATTTACAAATTCGCGAACACCAGTAGTGACAAGTTTGTAAACGTTTACCGGAAATTTGACATAAATGTCAAAGTGATTAATTTAAAATTAAAATTAAAAACATTAATTATAAACAATATTAGTTCGTCAAAGCTGAGGTATATATTTTTACCTTAAATATACTTACGTTTTAAATACTGAATTTAAGTTTTTTTAATGTTCCGTAATATCTAATTATAAATATAATCTATTATAATCTTAGCGCCATCTACACGATTATTGTCAAAGTATCCGAAGTAAGAGATTTATATTTTATCAATAGAACGTCAAAATGATTAGAAAAATCTTAAAAAAATCGATTACAATTTAATTACTTTTTTGCGTTGTAAATATTAGGCGATAGCAATTAAATAATAAATTTAAAAATTACCAGTAAAAGTTGAATTAGTAACCGCTAGGAGCGACACCAGCGAAGCTCAGAGCGTATAGGCAATTTTGATGTAGTGTCAAAAAAATATAAAAATGGAATGTCAGTCAAGTTCAAGTAAAAGTTTTTGTAGATATTGTCCTGTAATTACGTTTGTAGAAAAATATTGTATGATATGCGTGTTAAAAAGTACATTTTTAAGGCACTCATATGAATTGCAGAACTGGTTATCGCTCATTCTGCAAACTTTCACATGCGTGCCTTAAACGTGTACTTTTAACACTTATATCATAAATAACTATTCAAATCTTCATTTCGTTGGTTTCCAGATGTCTTAGTGTTTTGCTTGTATCTGGTCTTATTTCGACCGTGTAAGTCATAACTGGCCTAATAACTGACTTATATATTCGGGCCTTTGTTTCCAATCTTAGGTGTTTGTTTTTCCAAATTGTGTCTTTTAGGCATTCGGCCGTTCTACCGGCTTTAATTATTTGGTTTTTTACCTCTTCTTCGATATTGTTGTCGGCTGATAGATTAATTCGCAGATATTTGAAAGTCATTACTTGTTGTATAATTTGATTGTCTAACTCCAATTTGTATCTTGTTGGTTCTTTGGCAATTACCAAGCTCTTTGTTTTTAGGGCTGATATTTTCATATTCATTTCTTTTGCGTTAATGTTGAACTCGTGCAATAATCTTGTAGGTCGTCTTCGCACTCTGCTACTAACACAGTGTTATCGGCGTAACAGAGTATTTTTATCTCTCTATTGCCAATTTTGTACCCTCCTTTTTTCGTCACTTGTTTTATTATTGCATCCAACATTATGTTAAACAGTAGAGAGCTTAGTGAATCTCCTTGCCTGATTCCTGTGTTTGTTTCTGTGGGTTCTGTTATTATTCCATTGATTTTCATTTCTATTTTATTTCTTACATACCTATATATGTTTTCTATCAGTTTTATGATATCCAGTGGTAAATTTTTGTCATATAGTAGGTGTATCACATCTTTTAATTGGATTCTATCAAACGCTTTCTCTAGTTCTATGAAACAGAAAAAGGCTGGTTTGCTATATTCTACCGATTTCTCCGCTATTTGCCTTATCACAAAAACTGCATCGTTACATGATCTTCCATTTCTAAATCCTTGTTGTTCATCCCATATATTTATGCACGCCGTTATTTTCTCCATAAGTATTTTTGTTGTGAGTTTTATCATCATCATCAACGTACGCGTTCACTGCTGGACATAAGTCTCGCTCAGCTCTTTCCATTCATCTCTATTTTGTGCGGCTTTCATCCAGTTACCGATAACATGTTTCAAATCATCGGCCCATCTGGTTAGTGGGCGTCCTCTGCTCCGTAGTGCTTCTTCTCGCGGCCTCCACTCGACAATACGTTTTGTCCATCGGTTGTCTGGCAATCTGGCGACGTGTCCTGCCCAATTCCACTTAAGCGACGCGATTTTTTCGACAGCGTCTGTTGTTTTTGTTCTACGGCGTATTTCTTCGTTTGGGATTCGGTCTCTTAGGGAGACACCCAACATCTGGCGCTCCATAGCCCTCTGAGTTACGCGAATCTTGTTCACTACCTTTTTTGTTAGTGTTAATGTTTCGGCTCCATAAGTGAGTACAGGCAACACACATTGGTCAAAGATTTTCCTTTTGAGGCATATGGGCAAGTACGATTTAAATACATAGTTAAGTTTACCAAACTCTGCCCAGGCTAATCCTATGCGACGTGGGAGTTCGCACGTCTGGTTATCTCGTCCCAACCGAATTTCATGTTCCAAGTACTTAGAAGATGCAGTCTGCTCAATATCCATTCCATCAACAACAATATTACGATTTAGCACCAGATTAGTCATTATTTGCGTCTTGTTGATGTTAATCTTTAGTCCGACCTCTAAGGAAGCGTAATATAATTTGTTCAACATTATTATTGCATCATCCATACGATCGGCTATAAGGACGATGTCATCTGCGAATCTCAAATGACTGAGATTCTCTCCATTTATATTGATACCAAATTCGTTTAGATCTGCCTTCTTAAATGTGTGTTCTAAAAGGGTTGTGAACAGCTTTGGTGAGATGGTGTCTCCCTGCCGTACTCCTCGCTGTATACAGAATGTATTTGTTTGTTGTTCAGGCAGTCTTACGCTAGCCGTTGCCGTTTGGTAGATATATTTAATCATGTTAATGTAGCGATGGTCTATTTGGCATTCTGTCAATGCTTTTAACATTGTCTGCTGGCTTATGGTATTGAATGCTTTCTCGTAGTCCACGAATATCAGTGCCAATGGTTTGTTGTATTCCGCAGACTTCTCTATTAGGTTTTTTATTACCAGTAAGTGGTCGTTAGTCCTATATCCAGATCTAAATCCAGCTTGTTCTCTAGGTTGATAGAAGTCTAACTTAGCCTCCAGTCTTTTTTTGATAATTTTTGTGAAAAGTTTATATATATGTGATAGCAAACTGATAGGATGGTAGTTTTTCAGATCTGTTATGTCACCCTTTTTGTCTAATAAAACAATGACTGCATTGTTCCATTGAGAAGGGGTTTTTCCTTGGTAAATGCATTGGGTGAAAAGTTTGGCCAAAGCCTGGATAATTTTATTTCCACCTTGTTTGTACAGTTTTAGTATAGTGTTCAGAAAATTTATCCCTCTATAGTTACTGGGGTCTGTCCTATTACCTTTCTTAAATAACGCTATCATTTGAGTGGTTCTCCATTCTTCTGGAATTCTTCTTGTATTTATTATTTTAATTATAAGGATATTCAGTTTTTGTGAAGTCTATATCCTCCGTATTTTAAAAGTTCATTAACTATTCCATCTTTCCCAGGAGTTTTTCGATTTTTCATCTTTTTTAAGGAGTTATTTATATCTTCCTCTTTAACCCGGCACCTGCCACGTGGGGTGCTACCAGCACTCCATAACACATTTTTATCAAATATTTGGTATTTCAAGTTTGTTAACCAAGCTGTGCGTCATAGTAGCTTTCTATAATATTATATAGCATAGATGTGTTAGTGTTTGAAGTGGTTATTTAGTGTCATTCTGAACTTGTAGCTCTAAAGTCGAATTGGGGTGTCATCATCTGGTACTTTAAGTTTTAATTTTTTTTTTATTTTTGATAAACAGGTCAAATTTACATTTTTTATTGAAATAACTTATTTAAATTATTAATATAGACTCTATATTCACTAAATCTTATTTTTTTTTAGATATTTTACTTGACTTCATTTATTATGACTTGGTACTTGCTAATTTGCTTATAACATATTTTTCATCTTATTTTTTAACTTTTATAACATATTAGTGGCTAGTAAGTTAATAAAATATATTTTTTTATATTCTTGTGTTACTCAACACATTATTTTGTTTTTTAAACAAGTAGATCACAGAAAATTTTTAAGGGGTGCTGTAAGCACCCCACGTGGCAGTTGGCGCCTTGCAAAGCCGGGTTAATTTCTGTTTGCTCATCTGATTCTAATCCTGGTGTTTCCAGTTCTTTGTGATTAGCTGTTTGATAGAGGTTTTTTAGGTAAGTTGTCCATGTATTTGTATCAATATGTTTTACTTCTATTAATTCCTTCATCTCTGCTCTTTGACCACTTATCATTTTCCACATTTCCTTTTGCATCCCGTAAAAGTCGTGCTCCATCTCTTTTGAAAATGCTTCCCAATGTTCTGTTTTCTTCCTTTTTACTATTGAGTTTAATTCATTTCGCACTCTTATCTAAATACTTTTTATCTGATAGTCGTATACCTAATACATTTCCTTTTCCATTGTTCATTTTGTTGTGGCTAGGTTTTTCATATTTGCCTTGGTTTGGGTTCAGGTCTGACATCGATATATTATGATAAGAAGGATGATTAATAAGTAAATAATGAATGACCTTATTATTAAGATACTTAATTATTTGAGTATTTAACTGAGTTTTAAAAATCATACCCAGGCCCCTTTTACTCTTCTATTAACTTTCGCACTTTAGTTGTCTTTGCCAAATATCTTAGATATATATTTTCTTGGACTTGTTCTATATCGTGCCATTTATAGATGTACGTGTGGGGTCATCTGTGTTTGTCATTGTTTTTGTTTTTGTCATATTCATTTTTAGTCCGACGCATTAGGAAATGTCTTCAATTTCCTCCACCATAGTTTTTAGTTCCTATAGAATTTGCTCGTTATAATAATGACGTCACCGAATTTGAAGTAGTTTACCGTGTAGCCGCATTAACTTTGTTGCTATATGTCCAATTTGTAGTTTTGAGGACGTCTTCTAGGGACACAATAAACAATTTTGGTGATATTACTTCGCCTTGTCGAATAGGTATAGAATTACTGCTCAGATCGGTGAAGCGGGCGATGTTTTCTTCTGGAGAGGTCTCCACGTCGAAACTAACAAATGTCATCTCAATTATTGAGACAATTCGGTCGATTTTTAATCTCTATGGCTTCTCCGAGAACTCTTGGGTTATAGAAGCGGATAGGGCTCTGGTTCTGGAGTTCTCGAAATTAATTTTGTGACATGCATGAAGATGGTTTGGATTGAAAAGATTGATATAGATGAAGATTTCCTTTCGCTTAATGGAGAGGAGATAGAACTGGTAAACCATTTTAAATACTTTGAAAGCTGGTTAAAGATAAATTATGACTCTGATGAAGAGATAATAACCATGATCGAAGTATCACGTAAGGCTTTTACGACTTGAAAACCAGTTCTATGTAACAGAAACTTGTCGATGAATATTTCCAAGAAGGTCCTGCAATGTTATGTGTGGTCTGTCTTATTGTATGGTTCTGAAACATGGACGTTAAAAATCATAATGCTAAACAAATTAGAAGCATTCAAATTGTGGTGCTATCGACGAATCCTAAATATACCATGGGTTTCGCAACTTCCAATGAACATGTTCTTCAAATTATGAATTCAGAACGTCTGCTCATAAACATCATAAAGAGAAGAAAAACAGAATAATTCGGCCATATAATGAAAGAACCCAAATATTCTCCTTTTCATGACCATTTTTCAGTGCGTCACAAATTATAGAAAAAAAGGTAAGTCCGTGATAATACACATTTATAACATTTATTCTAACATGACATTTTAGTTAAATCTGACAGTTGCCACATTTTATTTTAAATTTTGAATAAAAACAAATCAATTGTGTCTATTGCATTTATAAAATTGTATTTTCTTTGATTTGTATAGTCTTATAAATTGTACAGATTATATTGATAATATTATTATTTTATTTAATAAATAATTATTTTTTGATTATGGCGCCATCTATCGACCACTAGAATAACTAGAATAAATATTATAAATGTCACCGACGAAATGTAATCACCGACGTGCGTTTTTTTCTGTCAGACACAATTTAATGCGTTAGAGAGAAATAGAAAACTGTTACGCACTGAAAAATGGTCATGAAAAGGACTATACCATTTACTTCGCCTTATAATACAACGAAAAGTGGAGGGAAACAGACGGATTAGACGAAAGAAACTTTCATGGTTACGTAATATTAGATATTAGAGATAATGGTGTGATTCCATAGTAGAAGAATGATTTCGCGAAACAGCCGAGAGAGAAAGATTCCAAGAACTCGTAAACAAGATCACAGCCAATGTTTGAATACGGACACGGCAACTGAAGAAAAAGTTGAAGATGCTGTTGTCCTAGTGCTGAAATTGAATCGGAATTCCGGACAGAAATGAAAGGTTTATAAATCCTATTTTAGATTCTACGATGGCTGTGGCCTATGTAAGATCGGGAGAAAATCTCCACAAAGAATTTCATGAACTCTGTGTTGTTCATTTGGAATGTTGTCTTTTATTGATGGGACAAGAGATGATAGTTTCTGTTGGGAGATAAACGTTGACCTTATTCTTCCAAATTTGAGGATTTTGTCAGTTTTGTCAGTGATACCTTTAATGCAAGGAATAAGATATTCCGTCTGATGCGGCTCTGAGTACTTGGGTTGAGGTTAAGCGGAAGATTGAAGCCTGTGGGTGCTCCTATTGATGTGGTTTTCGAGGTAACCATTTTGGGTAAGGGCTTGTTTTAAATAAGTATGTAGATCCTAGTGGATCTACTTGCATCATCGGAAAGGCGTATTGATTGATCTGGTGATAGAAATATTAATGCCTGAATTAATTTGTGAAGGTGGGTGATGAGAGTTTGCATGCAAGTAGTGGACAGTATAGGTAGCTTTTCGGTAAACAGAGTTATACAATCCTTGGGATTGGGTTTTCCTTATTGGAACCTCGAGAAACTGTAGGGATGAATCATTTTCCATCACTATCGTGAACTAGATACTAGGATGTATACCATAAGATATAAAAATATACCAAAACATTTCTGGCGTGGGGCTTACTGACGAATGTATCGCCAATAAATCGTAGCTAACATGTGTATTTAACCTTTAACTACACGCGCTAGCGTATTTTGTACGCCAGATACAAGAATTCGACTGCAAATATGTTTAGAAATTTATTTTTTGGCTTTGTTTATCTATCTAACCTATCACTGGAATGTGCTTTACAATTGGTGTTAGTTTCGTAATAATTTATTATTTGTTGTTTCCGGTTTTGTACAAAATGTGATTTTTTACATGAGAAAAAGTATTATTTATAAAGAAAAATGTATTTTGTGCCATAATGACTAAAAAATCAACTGAATATGTACTTCCATTACTACAATCGTGGCATATTTATTAGTAATTTTATTTTTGGAGTGATCACATGCCAGATAGAAATCCCAATTGGCTTAGCATCCCCTTCCTGAGAAGGAACTCCAAGCATTCGCTGATGTCGAGTAAGGTTTATAACAAACAACTAAGTGTACTTTTCAAAAAAAAAACAAAACCGCTGTTTTTAAGTATATTCTCTTGTGGCGTATAAAGTACGCGACGCGTGTACTTATGTTACAACTTAATGCGCGGGTAGTTAAAGGTTAAGCATTGATGTAAATAGAGCTTGAGTCTTGAAGTCTTCCATAAATGTATTGGCAATTACTGGAGAGAGATGACAATTGGGACACTGCTTAAAAATTGATATTTGAGCGGTTTGGTTTTGGATGACCAGTGTGTTTAGCATCTAATTAATTCTAGGTCTGGATCCCGCGTATGAAAAAAAAGTTGATTAATAGCAAGCTGAAAATTTGTTAATAGCTTAAGGGTGTCTAGTCGAATAAACTTTGATATGTGTGACCACTGGAACAGGGGTAGTTTTAATTTTGGAACAGGTTAAAAATTTGGAACGGTCACAGCACGAAAACGGCACATTTATTTTATCCGACAGAACAGACTTAAACTCTTCGAACAGAGATTAAACTCTCATGCAAAAACCAGACTGCTATTTATCACAAAATGGGCGTTTTAATGAGTGGAACATGTAGAATATGTCAAATGACAGGAATTATGACAGGTAATAAATAGCAGTCTGATTTTTTCATGAGAGTTTAATCTCTGTTCGGAGAGTTTAAGTCTGTTCTGTCGGACAAAATAAATGTGCCGTTTTCGTGCTGTGACCGTTCCAAATTTTTAACCTGTTCCACAATTAAAACTACCCCTGTTTCAGTGTTCCCATATATCAAAGTTTATTCGACTAGACACCCTTAAGCTATTACCAAATTTTCAGCTTGCTATTAATCAACTTTTTTTTCATACGCGGGATCCAGACCTATTCAGTCTCCCTGAATTTTTCAGTTATAATAATATATATTATTATATTATATTTCATATAATAATGATATAATAATAGATATAATTGATAATAAGGTAAGAATCTAAAATTATGGTGCAACGTAAGTGATATTCAAGGAGGCCCTATTTATAAGTAGAGCTTAGCTAATCTGGAACTTAAGATCTGTTGGTGCAACCAGGCATAAATCAATATTCCAACCATATTTTGTACGGAATTTTCGAACTGTGACCGCCAGTCTATCATTATTTTTAAAATATTTTTCAATAATGAAAACGCGTTGTTATTTCGTGTAACTCTCCAGTTTTACTAATTCTTGGTAAACTGTCAGCTGTTTTCGTTTCTTTTGTTAAGAGGAAAGGCGCAAAATGTCGCCTGTCAAAATTTTCAATGTGTTTTGAATGTATTCATTTTTTTTCGAATCCTGAGAAAACTAATAAGTATTTTTGAAAAATTTAAACGCAGAATGAAATAATACATTGATACCAAGGGCCGAAATTCCCTTAGAATAAATAAAAAGTTTCTTTTGAATGAAATATTTGCAATTAAAAATCGCACTTAATTTTTTTCTTTTATTTTCACCCCTGTAACTTATTAAAATAAATATTATAGAAGTTTTGAGGGACTGTTGGTCCTCTATGTAATAATGTAATCTTTCATTCGGCGTTTAAAGTTTTCAAAAATAATTTTTAGTTTTCTCAGGATTTGAAAGAAATGAATACATTTAAACACATTGAAAATTTTGTCAGGCGACATTTTGCGTCTTTCCCTAATAACACTTTATTGCACAAACACCCCTTTTGGACTTCCCTTAATTTGTATCAGCTTTATTAATTTTTGTAATATAATAATATATGTTTTTCAGTCACTTAACATAATATATTCCATCTGTCGACTTTCTTACAAAAACTCAAGGTATTTATAAATTAACGGTTGTTGGATATTAATAATTCAAATATGATCCCTAAAATCTTGCATTGTTTTGTGATTTATTAACAGAAGTTGATGATATTTTAGCAAATTAATTTTAATCCAGTAGGCTTAATAATTAAAACCACATAATGTCTATCCACATAACTAATTTTGGAATAGTAAAAACTATGACAATTTATAATTTAAGATGACAAAAGGGACATATTTGACAAAACTGGGGCAATATGTTAATGTTAAAGTTTCACGATCCGTCTGGGTTTGGATACAGCTCAGGCGACAGGCAGACTGATTAACACTGAATTCTATGCTGGCTTTTAAATGGGTTTTTAAATAATGACAACTGACAAGCGTTATAATTAGAAAATTAGCATTATTAAAAATTCAATAAATCGTAAGAGCGTAGGCACAAAATTTTGGATTAATGCATTTCAAATGCATTCATTTTTTTCTGAATCATGAGAAAACTAATAAATTTTTTTAAAAAATTTAAACGCAGAATGAAAGATTACATTATCACCGATGCGACGGACGAAAGTGCCTTATGTTGGGGCCACAGTAACGTTAACGTCTAACGCCCATTATTGTATTAATTAACACACAAAAAATGATAGAATAAACTGCGCTTTAAAGTGACCGCCCCACACTTATTTTAGCGCGTAGTCAGCAGAAAACGCGTTTTTTAATCCAATAATTTCAAGATGGAATTCGAAGATGCTACGCTGTAATATTTTATGAGTGCTAATTATTATTTTATGAATTTATTATTTTATAAACGGATCAAGAAAAAACCAAGACTCAAAAGAAGATGGTGGATGATAAAAATGCACAGAAAACGAACAGGGTAATGATATCAAATGCACACCAACTTGTTTTATATACCTCTTTTGTTCCCATGCCAGATTTTAATGATTTTTACTTTATCGTACTACATACACAGTATGAGTATAATAGATAAAGTTATAGGATCGTGCAAAAAAAATTTTTTCAGATTTCACTTTTTTTCGACGTTTTGAGTCCCCCTGAGTCTAAAAAGCAAATAAAAAAAAACATGTCGGAAGTATGTACGTATGTACGTACGTACGTATTGTCGCCACCGCCCAGCAAAAACTACCGGACCGATTTCGATGAAATTTGGTATGAGTAAGTTTAAGAGAATTTTGTCGAGAAACTAAGCTTTTGAAAAAAACCTCTCAAAGGGGGGCCGAAATAGGGGGGTTATTTGGGGCCCATTTTTGCAAATTTTGACCGAAACGAATGAAATTTAACTTTTAGCTCATCGATAGGTAAATAGAAATACGGAATTTGACATTTCCAAATCCAGGCATGGCCGACCGCCCACCCGATACATTTCCCTACCAATCTAAAAACTTGTTTAAGATAAATTTAATTTGAAAAAACGTTTATATAGCCTAAAGATGGAGCTATAACAAGAATATTATCGTTTTTCAGAAAAAGTTATGGGTTGCCTATATTTAAAGGGTCAAAATTTGACATAAATTTGAACTAAATTTTCTCAAAAATGACTCCAAGGAATTTGTTTATTTTTTGATATATTTTTGATATCCTATCAGTAAATTGAATAACATTGGTCAGATTTCTTAACTCCTCATAGGAGGGGAGTTATGAATTTTTTATAAAAAAATATTCGAGTGCCCGTAACTACCTCTGTAATAGAAACTAAAATTTGAAATTTGGCAGACGTATATAGTACTTTGTTATCTATTAGCAAAATAAATTTCACCCACAATGTGGCTTCCGGTTTAACCGGAAATGAAAAAAAATCTTAATTTTTTACATACACCCTGTATATTTTTACATATTTTGAAAGAATGTAAAATTATTTTTCCAATGACATAAAACTCGTTGCTGTAACTCAAAAACTCAAAAAGTTACAGAAAATTGAAATTTTGCTAGAATCTTGCGTGTGTCCCCTCTCACGCGATCATAGCAGAGCATTATTATAGGGCAGTCAATGAGGGTATTTGGCTCCGAATTCCATACTACTACATCGATGTACTTGATATTTTCACAGTAAGTAGGGAACAGCTCAAGAAACAAAATCTACCCTATATACTATGGCGCTTTTATCTTGGGGCAATTCCCACCCCTTCAAGGGGGTGGAAAATTTATTGGTGAAAATAAGCATGGAAGTGGCTAGAGAACCTATTTTTAAGCAAAAACTGATCTATACTTTTTTTTTGAGAACTCAATACTTTTTGAGTTATGCGTAATTGAAAATTGGCCATTTTCATTTAAAAATGACACGTTTTCGGACGGTTTTTTACGAATACGTTAAAAACTATGCATCAAACTAAAAACACTATATAAATTTTTTTTTTAATTATAAATAACAAAGAGATTCGTTCCTTCGTAAATTTTCTATTTATAATACAAAAAGAGATATGGTAGGTAAAAAGAGTTTGTTTTTTGGTGCATGCTCAAAGTGCTCATGCTTTTGTAGTGTTTGAAAAGGCCTTTAAAACGAGCACCGTTAAATGTCGGTTACATTCAAACTAAGCGAGATATGGTGCAAAAAAATATATGACTAATGTACTTTAAGGAAAAATGAGAAGTACATACATTTAACCCCTAATTCACCAGAATTTAAATGCATTGTTTTTCTTTTGCAATACCTCTTAATATAGTGTTATTTCTACTTTCAAAAAGTTGGACGGGTGAAAAAAATAAGATCAAATTATAGAGCGCATTTTTAAATTTTCTTAAAATTCTTCCTTTTGCTCCATGCAATTCGAAAATAAAAATGTTCTATCCCCGAGAAGTGGTGAGAACCGCCCCCATGATAAAAGCGCCATAGTATATAGGATAGACTTTGAATTATGAGATTGGGCTGTGGGCTACTCCCAAAATTTCATTACAATCCATGCAGTAAAATGCAAATATTGTAAACTATTAATTTCTCAGAAAAGTGGACTAATTTGAAATGAAAGTATGACTAATATTCTATTGATTTATGCAATAATCTATAGTGTGTCCCCGAACATTTTCTCAAATGCGGGAATTAATGATGCGTAGAACCATAAAATATTTTCAAGTATACAAGGTGTTTCTAAAATATCAAAATAACGAGTAACTTTGTTATTTTTATAGAATGTCAGTATCTAGTACGATAACGATAATAGATCGGTACGATAAAGTTCTCGGGCGGCCCTTCCGTCCAGCGTTTTTTATATTTATTTTAAAAGTAAAAAGGCAGATATCGAGCACTGAATTTATTAAATCTTGCCCAAGTGTACTTTCGCTATCTAGAGCACCCTCAGGGGCATTTCGTCAATAAAAAGAAGGCATCCTCGAATGTCATTTAATTAAAATAAATAATTTGTTGACAAACTTAAATTAACATCTAACTAAACACTGAACAAGGGACAAAACAGATACATTAAAGTGCCAGTAGGTTCTACATTTTTGCAATATGGAGGCAGAAGGCAATTTTTTTATATTTATTTAAGTGGGTCCCATAGTATCCCATAAGTGTGTCTTTTTTCTTTTTCAAATTTTCTACCATCGGTCGCTGGAAATGATAATGGCGCCAAGCGTCACCATGAACACCACGATTTGTATGTGATTTTGTCGGGATCCCATAAACAAGTTTCTGTTTCGAGCACTGTTAAAAATTCAAGTATTTTCTCATTACTCCACTCCATTTTCGTAGAATAATATCTATGTAACCTATTTTACAAAACAAATTACTCTGCTGCGCTGAACTATAAGAACTAGCTAGAACTTGTTGAAACAGTGCAAGTGTAGTCACAAAAACGCGATAAGTTTCGGAGTAACTCCTTTGTAGTGTCGAAAGAAATCGACACCCGATCTATCGCCTAACGTTTAACGGCATTAATAATGGCCTTAACAAATTAGCGAGCTAAGTCATGGCTACACCTAAAGCGTTAGTAAAATAACGCATTAATTAACGGCATTAGACGTTACTGTGGCCCCAGCATTAGAATAAACAAATCGATTCTTTTGAATGAGATAATGAGTTATTCAGTGAAAAGGTACGATTTGACAACGCTGCTGATGATAAAATAGATTAGCCGCGGGCTTGCGACGTAAACGTTGTGAATCTAGAGAGTGGGAAGCTTAGTTATCATGGAAGCGTGGTCTTATTAACAACTAAGTACTCTGGGCTAATTAGCAAAATTCATGGAAAAGTTATTTACCAGCAATTTTATTGCTGGAATCGAATTATAAGATCCTATATATTAATATTATAGGTATGCAAAGTCCGCAGATAGTGTGCTACTTTTTTTATAAACAAAATGGCGCCGACAAATCGTATTTTTTTCAATTATAGTTCTATAACTCCGAAGATTACTTTACAACCAAAGCACCTTAATAAAAATTCACCGCAATTAAATTCTGCATAGAGATATGTTTTTCACAATTTGCTCCGACGAAAATTTTCCTCGGAAAATGCGGGTTTTCCTAACAAAAACTCTAATTTTCAAATAAAGTTTTAGGTAAGTAATTATTAATCAATAATTAAATAACTTGGTAACATCAAAGCTTTCTTGGTATAGATTGTAATTCCAGAAGCCGGTGAAAATTAAACGAATATTTTAGCAACAATTCAATTGTTAATTAACAAATTACGATCGAAATAATAACCAAAATAATCATGATACATTGATCAAACTTATAAAGATTATAAATATGAGATGCTTATTTAATATTTTATTGACAAAATATAAATTTTTCTTTTTTTGCATAATCTTTCAATTTTGAAAAAAAATAGTTATAATACGCTGGTCTAATTAGTAAAGTACAAAGAAAGGTTATTTACCAGCAATTTTATTGCTGGAATCGAATAATAAGATCCTATATATTATTAATATAGGTATGCAAAGTCCGCATATAGTGTGCTACTTTTTTTATAAACAAAATGGCGCCGACAAATCGTATTTTTTTCAATTATTGCCCTATAACTTCGAAGATTTTAACTTTACACCAAAAACACAAATAAAAATTCACCCCAATTTAATTCTGCATAGAGTCATGTTTTTCCCGATTTGCTCCGACGAAAATTTTCCTCGGAAAACGTGGGTTTTCCCAACAAAATCTCGAATTTTCAAATAAATTTTTTGGGCCAGTAATTATTTATTAATAATTATATAGCTTGGTGAAATAAAAGCTTCCTTGTGGTAGGGGAGCAAAGTATGCTAAATGTGCAGTCACTCGAGCGCTTTGGGGACCTATTGGGTTGTGATTATTAGGTCCTAAAACCAAAAAAAGTTAAGTAAAATTTTCCATTTTAGCGGGCGCTTGCCATTTTTTAATTTAATTTTCCATTTCCATTAATCGTTTTTTCCGAATATAGCGCCATCTATCCATAATTCGAAAAAATGTTCCGAATAAAAGTTGCTTATTTTTATGCAGAGAATTCAAATCTGCAATAAAAAATGGAGGCTCCCATTTAAGATTTTAAAGTAACCCCCCCCCCCACCTCTGTGGGGGGTCGCGTTTGATACCATTCGATATATTTTTCAAAAATATTAAATAAGTGTATTTTGCAGTTTTTCGATCTGATGTTTATTTTGCTAAATATCGCGGGATTTGTATTTAAAATTTAAAATTTACCCCCCACCCCTCTCTGCGAGGGTCGTGTTTGGTATCTATCGATAGATTTTTGAAAAATATTGAACGTGTAGTTTTTAGTTTTTCGATACGACGTTCATTTCTCGAAATATTCGCCTTTTCCTTGTGAAATTTTGTGACTCACCAATTCCCTTACGCCCCGCTCAAATCGTCAGATTTTTTAAATATACACTGTTTTGCATGTACTTAACTTATCTTATCTTAATCTGACAATTTCGAGTATTTTTAAGGATAGATTTTTTTTTTCGGGCCCCCCTAAACGAACTCCCCTGTGTTAAGAGCCAATATATGGCAGAGGTACATCTGCAGGGTACCACGTTTCTCCCCATATGATAATCTGACGCGCTCGAGTAACTGCAAAAATCCCCGCTTGGGCTCCCCTACCATTGTTATCGATTATAAATTTAGAAGCCGGTGAAAATAAAACGAATATTTTAGCAACAATTCAATTGTTAATTAACAATTTACAGTCGCAATAACAACCAAAATAATCATGACACATTGATCAAACTTAGAAAGATTATAAAGGTGTGATGCCTATTTAATATTTTGTCGACAAAATATAAATTTTTAATTTTTTTGCATAATCTTTAAATGTTTAAAAAAATTGTTATAAACAAATCAATATTTCTCAGAAATTGTTTATTATATTCTAATTTAAAAAAATACTTAAAATGCGTATTTCATAGGTCTTGAAAATGAATGCGTTAAAAAATTTTTCCAACCATTTGCAAAAAAGTTATGAAACAGCAAAATAAATATACGATAGCTCCGTTGTTTATAATTTGTTTTAATTGTTTCAAAGCTTAAAAGTTAGTCTATGGTACAACCTAATTACTCACAAAGAATGTCGAAAATTAGTGCAATGGTTATATTTTAATCAAAGATTAAAAATACTTTTTTTTGTAATTTTTAGCGCAAACGTAGGCCTGATACAGAGTCGGAGCTAAAATGTTCACTCGAAGCGACTGACACGCAGCATGCATTATTTATTAAAAGTGTACATCACGCGGTCGGTCGTCGCTCCGAGTGAAAATTTTAGCTACAGTACTGTGTTACTCTACTTTCGCGCGTGTAAATTACAAAAAAATATATTTATAATCTTTATTTTTAATAATCGATATTTTTTTGTAAATGATTAGCTTGTACTTTAAACTCACTTCTACGCTTTGAAAGAATTAAAAAATATTATAAACACAGTAGTAATCGTATGTTTACTTTGCTGTTTCATAACTTTTTTACAAATGGTTGCAAAAAAGTTTTAAAGCATTTATTTTAAAGATATTTAAAATGTGCATTTTAGCTATTTTTTAAAATTATAATATAATAAAAACTTTCTGAGAAACGTTAATTTGTTTATAACTATTTTTTTTAAAACATTTAAAGATTATGCAAAAAAATAAAAAATTCATATTTTGTCGACAAAATAGTAAACAGGCATCTCATCTTTATAAGATTTCAAAGCTTGATCAGTGTATCATAATTATTTTGGTTATTATTGCGACCGTAAATTATTAATTAACAATTGAATTGTTGCTAAAATATTCGTTTAATTTTCATCAGCTTCTGTGACTATAATGTAAACCAAAAAGGCTTTTAAGTCACCAAATTATTTAATTATTGGTAAATAATTACTTATCTAAAACTTTATTTGAAAATTAAAGATTTTGTTGGGAAAACCCGCATTTTCCGAGGAAAATTTTCGTCGGAGCAGATCGGGAGAAACGCGTCTCTATGCAGAATTTAATCACGGTGAATTTTTATTTTGATGTTTTTGTTGTAAAGTTAAAATCTTCGGAGTTATAGAGCAATAATTGAAAAAAACACGATTTTCGTGCGCCATTTTGTTTATAAAAAAAGTAGCACACTATCTGAGGACTTTGCATACCTATATTATTAATATATAGGATCTTATAATTCGATTCCAGCAATAAAATTGGTGGTAAATAACTTTTCCCAAAAATGGCCTATTCTCCGATAATCAGCCCAGACTAAACGCGCACTTGCTGTAAAAGCTTATTACAAAAATGGTGAAAGTTTTGTTCGTTTACACTATCATTTACCGCCCCGTTCACAAGACCAAGTTACAAGACTTGGTTTAGGAACTTTGAAAGTAGTGTTTCAATATCACAGAAAAAAAAGGCAGTGTCAGAACTGCTCGCACACCACAGAATATTGAAGCGGTGCCAAATTCATTTCAAGCGAGTGCTCGAACATCCCTGCGAAGACTCGCATGTAATGAATTTGGCACCGCTTCAATATTCTGTAGTGTGCGAGCAGTTCTGACACTGCCGCTCTTTTCCGTGATATTGAACGCCTTCTTTGAAAGTTCCTAAACCATGTCTTAATAGCCATGTTAGACGGAACTGCAGTACGGGGCGCAAATGGTAGTGTAAACGAAATGCTCGTTGTATACGCGCAAAACTTTCACGATTTGTGTAATAAACTTTCACAGCAAATGCGCGTTGTTAACAAGACCATGCCTCCATGATAATTAAACTTCGTACTCTCTAGATTCACAACGTTTACGTCGCAAGCCCGCAGCTCCTCTACTTTATCGTCAGCAGCGTTGTCAAATCGTACCGTTTCACTGAATCGCCTTGTATTTGAAATTAAAAATCACACTAAATTTTTTCTTTTTTTTTCACCCCTATAACTGAATAAAATAAACATTATAGAAGTTTTCAGGGACTTTCGGCCCTCGAAATAATGTAATATTTTATTTTACGTTTAAATTTTTAAAAAATATTTATTAGTTTTCTCAGGATTCGAAAAAATGAATGCATTTAAATAGCATTCGACCAAGATTTTGCGCCTATTTACATTAACGGTCAACTAAATTATTGATGTTAAACTCTTTACGACCGAGAGTAATATTTTATAATACCGGGCGCATGCGCACACAGACAGTATGTAGTTCGTTGCTAATCTTTCAAGGTATGTATGTATCAGCGCTGTCAGCGCAAATAAGTCATTAAAAGGATATATTAGTGTTTTTAGTAATAGTATAAGAGCTGTGAGACATTTTTGAGTAGGTATTTTAGGCAACCTGAAAATTTATCAGGTGATTCTTCCATGATAGCCGAGTACAAAAATGCCGGTCTGGCTGAAAGGTAGCGGTTATTTTCCCCAAAAATCCCCCCCAAAGTTAAAAAAAGGGTAGAAATTGTTATTACAAAAAATATCATTGACGCGACTTTAAGTAAATTTACATATTTAAATATAAAGGAAATTAACAGGCCAGGCGATTTGAGGGCGATTTTAACTCTCCAAGATACTTTCATGGGCGGTCCAGGATTATTTTCAGGGGGTGCATCTGAACTTCAGAAGATTTCATCTGAATCTGTACACACTGTTAACGAGTACAAAATATACAACTATACATGCACAGCTATGTACATTTCTTCCCGACAGGGAGGTGCAATTTTTATTTTGACAGGGTATTTTTTAATATTAAAAATAAATATTCTAAAAAAGACAGGATTTTTTTGGTGAAATCTTCCAGCTGCCAGCTGATCAAACAAATTACACGTGCATGTAAATGAAAAGCGCTATAGATAAGCAGCAGTGTGAGAAAGAGCGTATACCGATAGCTGTTTGCGTTCTCTGTTGTAGCTGAGCGAGTCCGTTCGCTCGAGAAAAATAACGTGACCTGGCGATACCCATGTTGTTGTGCCTCGAAAGGTTAGAGTAACTATTAGGTATATAGTATAGTTTTTTAAATAACTTTTTATTAATTTTGCAAATATAATAGAAAAAGACAAATTTATTATTATAAATATAGGTACAGGTAGAAAAGTATAAAACTATAAACTAAATTAATTCTGTGTCCGAACCTTGTATTTCTTTTTCAAACTCCTCATCTGAGCTTAAATATTCATTCTCTTCTTCTCCTTCGTCAGACTAATTAATTAGTGATTAATTAGTTCAGTTGGCTACGTATTCTCTGTCCTTTTATACGGAGTCGAAGCCTGGACAATCACGGGCGCATCTGAAAAAACTTGCCATTGTTAATATGTGGTGTTATCGAATAATGTAAAAAATATCATGGACACAACACGTAACAAACACGAAAACATTAGGAAAGATGAAAAAGGCAAAAGAACTACTCAACACTATGAAGGAAAGAACAATGAGCTACTTTGGTCATATACTAAGAAATAAAAAACGTGATGTGACTGGTTATATAAGGAAAAGTGCAAGAAAAATTTAAAGTAGTGGAGTGTAAAAACAACAATAGAACTCTTCAGAATCGCTGCAGATAGAATAAAATGGGCCGTGATGATCGCCATTGTCATAAAAGGATGACACACGAAGAAGCAGAAGATTGAGTTAACTAAAAAAAAAGATTTCAGTTATAAAAAGAACATGTATGTAAGCTTACCTTCAGCCATATATCTGAAATTCTCTTTGGTTCGCTGATGAACTATAGCATCATAAACTGATTGATGCAAACAATCTCCCTCAAATCAATTAAAATCTAATTTATCCATATTTAGTATCAATCCATTTCCGTTAGGTGTTAAGGAACTGGGGACTTGCAAATATGCGTTTCGCCAAATGCTCGTGATATACATACTGAGTTCTTAGCAGATGTTGTCTCAATTCGGCTTTGCACGGAGGCAAAGTAGATGGATCACACTTTTTCAATATTTTCTTAAAAGGCTAATTTTTCTTATTAAACTTATAATTTCGGCAAAATGTTTGAAATCGTGCTGTGTTAATATTTGATAAATTTTTTGTACCATAAATTTTGCACACAAATTCTTCCAAAGTTTCGAAAATTTCATCGCGCGTACCGGTAACGTTGGCAGCTCCAAGATCCGCTAATGCTTTCTGATAAATAAAATTTTTTGTTAATAATTTAAACGGTCTAATCTTGCGCTTTTGGAAAAAAGGCGAATTATAATCACATCCAGTAAATGCGTGGAAAGCAGGCAAACTCGTACATAAAGATGGCTCTAATTCCGTATGTAGCTT
The DNA here is from genome assembly GCF_917563875.1 of Diabrotica virgifera virgifera. NCBI lineage: Eukaryota > Metazoa > Arthropoda > Insecta > Coleoptera > Chrysomelidae > Diabrotica > Diabrotica virgifera. The sequence goes on from NC_065448.1 coordinate 39,144,238, forward strand.
CTTTATATTTATGTACAATGCGACAAGCGAGTACTGGCGGCTGACCTTCTCGTATTCTGCATTTGTCGTCGTGTATTTTCGCTCAAGGTCACGCGCCACCTCTGGCTTGTCGGATAGTACCTTTTAGAATTGCCAGTACCATACTCCATAAAAATCTAAAGATCGTCACTTTGGAGATGATCCATGTTTCCAAGCATAATACATACACCAAAAATATTTATTTTTAATATTAAAAAATACCCTGTTAAAAGAACAATTGCACCTCCCTGCCCGGAAAGAATGTATATGCATGTATAGTTGTATATTTTATACTTGTTAACAGTATCTACAGATTCAGATGAAATCTTCTGAATTTCATATGCACCCCCTGAAAATAATACTGGGGCGCCCATGCAAGTATCTTCCAGAGGTAAAATCGCCCTCAAATCGCCTGTCCTGTTTATTTTCTTTATATTTGAATATTTAAATTTACTGTAAAGTCACGTCAATGATATTTTTTGTAATAACAAGTTTTACCCTCTTTTTAATTTTGGGGGGGAATTTTGGGGAAAATAACCGCTACCCTCCAGCCAGACCGGCATTTTTGTATTAGGCTATCATGGAAGAGTCACCTGTAAAATTTTCAGGTTGCCTAAAATACCTACTCAAAAATGTCTCACAGCTCTTGGACCATAAATGTATTATTTATTATAATTTTTGTGTCTTTGGATTTGTCTTCCTCGGGAATAACATATTTTATAATATTATATTAATATTTAATAATATTTTATAATAAAAGATGCTAGAACCGGAAACACCAGAAGTTACCACAAATAAAGATATTAATATAAGTACCCAGGAAGTTCGAAAAACACTTAAAAAGCTGAAGAAAAGAAAAGCTGCAGGTAAGGATGGAATACCAAACGAATTACCTACTGAAATATTGTGTAGCAGCAATGACAGAACAATATTAACAACATAAATTAACAAAATCATAAAACACAATAAAATACCGAGAGAATGGAGAACGGGCGAACTAATTCTACTATTCACAAAAGGAAATACAAATCAGCCAGAAAACTCGAGGGGTGTCAACTTGTTAAATACTACGCTAAAACTTACAATTAAAATTATACAAGACAGGGGCCGGTTGTTCGAACGCTAATCAAGAAGTTGCTTATAATCAATCAGTTTATTGTAATCAATTTTCTTGATGGAAATCAAATCGAGATATCAAAAATACATGTAAAACACTAATCATTCATTGATTGTATGTAAAGCAGTAATTAAAATATAGCCGCAGCTGTTAAATTATTAAAAAATTGCTATTATTATTATTGATTTGTAACTAAAAACAAGAAATCAACATCAGAAAGAGTTTAATTATGGTTTATTTTAGATCAAAACCAAAATAATAAAATAAATCATTCAACAATGTCAACATAACCTCAAAATGTGACATCTGTCAGAAGTAAGCTTAATCAAACATAATTGTAATTAAATATTTGATAATGATCATTTTTGATTAGCGTTCGAACAACTAGCCCCTAAATGAATCAGACGATAAGTTTAGCAGATGAACAACAGGATTTTCGTACTGGAAGATTGTATACAAATGCAATATTTGTCATAAAGCAAATTACTGAGAAATCATTAGAGTATAATAGACCAGCATTTCTATGTCTGATTGACTTGAAAAAAGCATTTGACAGAGTAAGACTCAAAGATGTAATCCACCTTCTGTATAATAGAGAAGTCCCCCTGGGTATCATAAAAACTATTGAAAACATCTACCAAAACAACAAAATGGAAGTGAGAATAGATGGACAACTTATAGAACCTGTAGATATAGACAGTAGAATAAGACAGAGAGACTCATTAAGTCCAATGCTCTTCAATTTAATCATGGACAAAATCATCAAAAACGTCAACAAAGGAAGAGGATATAGAATGGAAAACAAAGAAGTAAATATACTCAGACGACTCAATATTGATAACCCAAGATGAAGATATTCTGCAAAGATTAGTCCACAGATTTAACATAACAGAAAAAGAATTCAATACGAAAATTTCATCTCAGAAAACTCAAACAATATTAATCAGTAAAGGACCAATCAGATGTAAAATGGAAATTGATGATATCAGTATTTTAATATCAGATATAAGTCATATATAAGTCAGATATAAGTCAGATATAAGTAATGGAAGTAAAATACCTTGGAACTACATTGTCAAGTTATACGGAGACCTGGACTATGAAGTTAGAAATCAAGTACAGAAGGCAAAGAGACTGACAGGGAGGGCCTTAATAACACTACATACATGTATATGGTGAAATTGGCATATTAACACTGAGATGAAGTCAAGAATTTATAAAACTATTGCAAGACCAGAAACAAGACCCGATACAGTAACAACACAAAGACTACTGAAAACGTCAGAGATAAGAGTATTCAGAAGAATTACAGCAAATACGCTGAGAGATCGAAAGAAAAGTAAAGATATTAGAAAACAATGTAACGTACAGTATATAAACGAATAGACACTAAGTAGAAAAAAAAATAGCAAGAGATGAAACACTAATCGGTAGAAGAAGTATCGGCCGACCGCGTAAATAATGGAGTGACAAACTTCCATAGAGGCATCAATCCGCCAATGGACAAGCATCATCATCATTTGGCTCTACAACTCTATGTGAGTCTTGGCCGCATTTACTATTTCCCTCCATTGTTGTCGGTCTTGAGCAGCTATTTCTCATTGCTGTACTCCCATTTTGCGTAGATCACTGGCTACTGCGTCCTTCCATCTCTTTCTTGGGCGACCAACTGACCTTTTTCCATCGGGGCTTTCCCAGAATGTGGCGTTCAGAAGTCTTTCGTCACTTGATCTTAGCACGTGACCCGCCCATCGTATTCTGTTTGCTTTAATGTAGCGTACTATATTTTCATCTCCATATATTGTCTGGAGTTGATCGTTGTGTCTTCTTCTCCATTCTCCTCTTGTCTCTTCTCTGCAAGGCCCATAGATAGTCCGCAGTATCTTTCTTCCAAGTACCAGTAATTTTGTCGTTTCCCGCTGATTTAGAGTCCATATTTCGCTTCCATTCGTTATTGTGGGACGAATTATTGTCTTGTATATTCTTATTTTTATTGTCTTATATATTCTTATTAATGAACAAGCAGGATCGCTTATAAAGAGGAAGAAGAAGAAGCAGTGTTTTTAAAACCGCTGAACACGAATATTGCATCGAAGATGCAGTACGAGGTACCTGGTGGTAGAGTTTTACACAAATTCAGTATAAAATTCAACAGTGAGTACCTAACAGTAACAGCAAATTATTTTAATTCAGAGCGCGAATTATGAAAAAACAATTCGATTTTTTTTTAGATTTATTAATAATTTTTTTAGATATAAAGATGTCAAAAGCTCTTGTATATGATTAAAACTCTCAGTAACCTTAAAATCCCGGGAATAACAGGGTTCAACAAATTTTATTACGAATTCCTATTCAGCTACCTTATTGTTGTTTATAGCATGTTTATATTACTAAATAAAGAATTGAATAATTTTCATATGAGCTAGTACATGACCCCTATTCTCATTTTAAAAAAATCATCGATTACGCCATCCCAGATGGATGACGTCAATAGTTTGATATGTAAGTAAAAAAATCGTAATTTCAAAATTAAAATCTATCTGTTTCGGGATTATTCTTCAGAGTGACCCGTTCTCGCAAAAAGGAATTTGTTCCATAGTTTTGAACCTCTTTGTATAATATACGTATACGTATATATATACGTATATATATATATAGCAACTGATGGCAATCTAAAAATTAAAATTCGCGTGTTTTAAGATGTTTCTAAATCGTCTAAATCGACTAAAAAGTCGCCTCTTCCTGAAATAATGAATTTATTCTATATACTTGCATCATACTGTATAGTAATCCTATAAGCCTAGATTCTTAAAGAAAAATTTATGTTTCCAATTAGTTTAAGGAAAAATGATGAATTTTACCGCCCCTTATCAGAAACACGAAGATAAGATCTGGTTCCCGAGACTGAAAACGTACAGATTCCATTTTAAATACGGCCTAATAAAAGTATCTGAATAGACCTTATTTGACTTAAATACACACCATTGGCATTGCCTTATTTCCAATCCAAATTATTTTTAGAAAATCTAGAATTCTAAAATGAAATCCATCGAACCATAGCATATATTTCGTTTTCTCTCAATTCTCGAGCCCCATTTGTGATTATCTTTAATTCACCTTCTTTCTCACCTTTTCCCAATTTTCAACGGGGTATTATTATTTTTCAGGAACGGCTTACATACGCTGTTAAAAATATTTTATCGCCAACCGTCACTAAAGTCATTCATTATTGTACTCATTTGCCACAATTTGCGGCAGTAAAGTAACATTTTATTGTACTGAAAGAAGAATTTTATTTTACCTGCCGCGATTAATCGAGATTTAATGTATGTGGTCGATGGCAGTAATAGATTATTAATTTAAGTTAACTTACAAATCATTTACTTTAATCATTAAAAATATTGTACAAAATTTACGACATTGTTAATTAAATTTATGTCAAGAAGTGAAATTCTGTAGTATTTTGTAATTATATTCATATAAAATAAATCAAAACTTTACCGACTTATTAATTATTCAATATTGATAACTATAGATTAAAAATCGAAAGCGGCCATCATGCAAAAGTCATCTGTCATCACTGTCATGAACTTTTTTTTACTTACGTCTAAAATTTACAAAAATCCTAAATTGTAAATTGTAAGTAAGTGTTAAAACCAATATCAAATTGTTGGCGATAAAATTTTGTATGCACCACATCGGTAAAGATAAATAACTATTTTTAAGATGATTGTTGAATTTTATTGCTAGCCACAGGTGCCAATATCCAAATTAATGGCATATAGTCCGTTCTTTAACGGTAAAATATTGCGAAACCTCTAAATTTTAAAGAACCGCTTGGATTGACATGAAATTTGGCATACACAAAATTAAACAAGTTAAGCTCAAAATAAAATTAGTCCCTTTTGGTTTTGGTAAAAAAATCGAGAAAATCATCCCATAATTAGTATTTTAAATGAACTTAATCGTTACGACTTCACAAGTTTCTTGACTCGTGCATATATTGTTTATATGATCTGTAAGTGTCATCGGTTCAAAGTCCTTATTATTGAAAGGGCTGTAGTTAAAAGGGGTTGAACGAGTCACTGATCACGAATGTATGCAAATTTAGAAACACCAAATCTTAATAAATTTTTGTCTAACAGAAAAACAAAAAAATACATGATATTCAGAAAAGCAAATCTGACTTTTTTTGTTTTTCGAGATTTTTGGTGTCTCTAATAATTTTTAAGTTATTTTGAAAAAGATCATATTTTTCAAAATTAAAATTTTTAAAATTTTTATTTTGAAACCATTTTTTTTCAAAAATAAGCACTTTGAATCGATGAAACTTACAGATCATATAAACACAACATAAGTAAAATATTTTGTGGAACGGTAACGATTAATTTCATTTAAGTTGCTAATTAGGGGGTGGTCTTCCCGATTTTTTTTTTGCAAAAACAAAAGGGACCAACTTTATTTTGTGTGCCAGCAAATCAAACACAAAAATTATCCAAAGAACTCAATCAAAAATTCTACGCACCATCGCAAATGCCCCTTGGTACATTTCCAACCAAACCCTTCATACAGACCTAAACATCTCGTTAGTCAGCACAGTAATTCAAGAAAGAGCCAACAGACATCACGAGAAATTGGAAGACCACCCCAACCAATTAATATTACCATTACTGCAGCCACTACACAACAGAAGATTGCGAAGATTATGGCCCATAGATCTTCGCTGAAACTGAGGTGAAACCGCTGGGTGATGTACCTCATAACGCCATTTTAGTGTACAATAATACATTGATATATGTTATTGTACTTGTTATCAAATTAGCTTATAGAATATGTAATTTTGATTGTTAATAAATGCTTACAAAAAAAAACTTAATTTTGAGCGTAACTTGCTTAAATTTAAAGCTAGAAACTTTTTGTAAAAACGTAAATAAAGCTTTCTTTAAACACTTCAAAAAAGTTATAATGGGTTTTCCCCAAAAAGTGCTTAATTTTTTGGATATTTAACGTCGAAATATTCTATTTGAAATTTGGTGAGTATGAATCTATTTTCCACTGGCTATAACCCTGGTTCTACGAGATCCAGAGACCTAACGCGTACACCATTTTTTTACTTTTTTATAGGTTATAATTTTGGTAAAAACGTTTTTTCGACAAAATACTTACTTTTTGAGTTATTTGCAAGAAACCGTCTAAAAATGTGGTTATTTTGTTGAAAAATTAACATGTTCACTCGCAAATAACTCGACAAGTGTTGACTTGACGAAAAAGCTCTATAGAACAAAAGTTACTTAAAGTTAGTCAGTTTACCCATTTCCGGACTTATTTTGGACATATATTTTTTCACCCCCAAGAGGGGGTGAAAGTCACCCCCAGGGCAAAAGCACACATCGGCACAATATCACTTTTTTTCTTTGACATGTAAGCTATAAGTATGCCAAATTTTATGTCAATCCAAGCGGTTCTTTAAAATCTAGAGCAAAAACCATGAAAGAATGGACTAATATTTAGTTTTCACTTTTTTTTAGTCCAAGTCCAAAATATTAGTATGATTTAGTGGGATAGGTCACAACGAACTATCAAACTATAAAGCTCGTCAAAAAATGTAATTAAACTTTGAAATATTTTTGCGCATTTTTTATTAATTTAAACGTGATTATTTTCATCATACAAAAATGATAGTTAAAATTTTGGTGAGAGCGTCTAAAAGTCTAAATTTTGGTGAATGCGTTCCAACAAAATATGGGATAATCGTAATATTGCTGGTTGTATAATGAACAAGAGCACTCGTTTAGGCATTGGAGAAACTCTATTAAATATGACCACAATATTGCTTCAAATAACAGCCGTGTAGGTACTTGATGACATGACTAGATAATGAATAAAGTGAAAAATAATAGGGAATACATGTGGGGTGAATGGTATTAACGGTTGGGTGCCAAACAGGAAAAAAGAATGGAATCAACATAATAGCAGAATGGAAGAAAGAAGAATGGTGAGAATCGCTATACGTAAATCATCAATGGAAAGGAGAATTATTATAGGCTGACTCTCAAAAAGGAGAAGCAACAATCTGAACATTGATGCAGGTGGATGAAGTTTAAATAAGCGATTCCTATAAAATAAAGAAAGAAGAAGAAGAATAAGAGTATTTTTTAATGAATTCAAAAAATAAAAGGCAGATATAAAGTACAGTTATTTATTAAATCTTGCCCAACTACTTTCACTCTTAGTGCATTATTACAGGCATTTCGTCAAAAAAGGAGTAAGATATCTCAGAATGTCATAGACATTTAATTATAATTAACAAAACAATTTGGATTAAGACAAACAGATTAAAATATTCGAGCGAGGCTATATTATTCAAAGATTGGAGGTAATTACTGTACCTCCAATCTTTGCATAATGTAGCCTCACTCAAATATTTCAATCTGTTTTTCCTTTGTCCAGTTAATCGGCCACAGTTATTCTATGATGGTCAATATTTCTTAAATTTTTATTTAATAATTTATCAAGTCTACATCAATCCATAAATCTGTTCTTTACTCAACTGACCGCTAAAGTCGGTAAAGGTAAAAGTTGGTACCCGTTTTTTGGTCATATGTATTTTGAAGTTTTTCTACCTCAGCGTACCATGCTTCTAGTATTATTAGGGGTCTGTCTGTCGTACATACATAAGTCTTAATGATGTTATTACTTGCTGAACCTAGCCATCTAACATCGTTCAAACCCAATATTTGTATTCCTAAACGTTTTATCACATGTCATGATTATGGTTATCGTATATCGGGGCAGAGCCCACTTGTGAGCTATTCAGACACTTAGACCTCCTACGGCGGGTCCACTGTATCACCCCTATCTTACGGACCAGGTCCATAAGAACCTAGTTTTCGGCGTTTATTGGGCCCAGGCTGCACCGAGCTCTCATGCTAGTCACCCAGAAACCTTATGGCCTCACAAAAAGCCACAAGTCTCTTAAAAGACAACCCCTCACCTGGCTCAGCTGCATAGATGCCGATCCCAGGATCTGCCACCTCCGATAGGCCAATACCGGTCACTCCCAGGGGACATTTGAAGAGGTTTCCTTCTCCTCATTACATAGACGGCAAAGCGAGCCATCCTATTCCAAGCAGATGAAGGTGCCGTCGGAGTCTACAGTGGCCGGTGAGCATACTGGTTACCAGGGAGCATCTTCTACGATCCAGAAGAAGCAGTTGGGCTGTAAGACTTTTGGATAGCCCCACTATATGAAGCCTGGCCTGTCTCATACCTCCGCAACTGGCCCAGAAGTCATGGAACCTCCTCAGAAGAAGCTCCTTGAGACTACCCCGACCAGTACTAAAGGGCACTCCAATCACAGGTTCGGGTCTCACAGGCAGAGAGGATGAGCCCTGCCTTGCTAGGGCGTCAGACCGTTCGTTACCTTCCACACCTGTGTGTCCCGGTACGTATACCAACCTAACCCTGTTGGTTATAAAAACATCATCCAGAGCTCTCTTACACTCGAGAACCAGCTTAGAGCTGATCTTGGGCGCTTCCAAAGTCCTTAGCGCTGCCTGGCTCTCAGAGCAAATAGAGATGGTCCTGCCTGAGCAAGCCCTATCTGTAAACTCTTAAGCACATGCCAGGATCGCAAATATCTCGGCCTGAAAGACTGATGCATGAGAGCCGAGAGCTAGACTCAAATCCGACTCCACTTCAGCACCTGCCCGCTCGTCTGGTCTAGACTCATCTGTTAACCAGGTGAGCCCACTCCGACAGATTAGTATAGATTCTCATTCTATCCATTCACCCCGGCCATGAAATTGAACCAAGAAGGAGGATGAGAACTCAAATTGAGGGGACATGCTGTCCTGTACCATAGAAAGCACAGGACAACACTCGATAGCCTGTCCCCAAATGTCACAGTGGCTCATCCGCCCATTCGATCCCAACCAGTATCCAGAGCAGTTGAGACGATAGGCTGCCATCATGGCTTCGTGCTCTACAATGAGATGTAGAGGACGTATATCCAGCAGAACCTCAAAAGCTGCTGTGGGAGTGGTCCTCATTGCCCCTGAGATGCCAACGCATGACAACCGCTGTAGATGAGCCAACTGGACCTTGACTGGAGACAGTCTAGCCCGGGGCCACCACACGATTGCCGCATACGTCAGTATAGGCTTTATCATGGATTGGTTTATCTAATGTAGAATTTTCGGTTGCATACCTCATTTGAATCCGAAAGCTCTTCTGCACGCCCAGTAAGCTGCAGCGACCTTCTTCAACTTAGAGTCCAGATGTTTCTTCCATGTCAGTTTAGAATCCAGGATCACTCCCAGGACTGACCTGGAAATCGATAATGTTTTGCTATAGAAGCTAAGATTTCTAGTAGATCCGCTGACCCTTCTCCGAGTAAACGGAACCACAGCAGTCTTCTCAGGAATAACCCTGAGTGACTGTTCCCGACACCATTCTTCAACGATACCGTTATCACATGTCATACGTTTAACAGTTTTTCCGTGTTAAACAGATTTTAACACCTTCTATGTTGCAAGCTTAAAGTTCATATATAAAATATTTAGACTATTCCTCCCGGGGATTTCGTACAGCCCTCGATCATATAAGATCTGCCGGGGATTAGGGGCCATTATTGCTTGTGCTTTTATTGTAGTTTTCTTAAGAAAAATTTACCAGGATCGATTTCCGTTGCCTTCTCTGGTTTGTATTTTAACTGATTCTCTGGACACAGATGCTATTTGCAACCTCCTAATCTGTAAGTAGTTTCCCTATCCTCCACCTGGAGAATCGCCAGATGGAGAACTAGCAAATTTTCTATGGTAGAGCGAAAATACAACATTAGTAGAATAGACAAGAGGCTTGCAAACTTGCAAGATCTGAAAAATATAATACATCCATACCATCTGGGAGACGTTCAAAACCATGGTAATAAAACTGGGCTTTGGAGTCTTAATACTCAAAGCAGGCATATTTTCTACATCCCATCTTTTTAATATCATTATGTACAAAATTTTAAAACTTTATAATATTTAACGGGTTTTTAACAAACATTCTGGTGGCTCAGATATATACATTACTGTAATTAAACACTGATGATGGAATTAGTACTCCTAAAATATTCTGTTCTAGAAATATGTTTTATTGTCACTGAAAATTTTTACAATTTTATGGACAAAGCTTACATACAGTCAAAAGAAAAACATAATATAAATAACAAATAACAACTACAATTTACTAAAATTAGATAAATCGTCAAAAATGTACAGTATAAGATATAAAAGCCAAGACTAAAACAATTTATTGCAAAATTTATATAAATTGCAAATTGAACATACAACAAATAAAATAGGTACAATATAAGGAACTGACAAGTTTATGCTACTGCGTATGAAACCCAATTTTCTTAGTTATTCATTAAGAAATTCTTCTATTGAATAATATGGTCTTTTGGATAGATAGGCTTTTATCACTTTACGGAACTTTAGGAAAGATGTTGCAGATTTAAGTTGTAACGGAAGATGATTGTACAGTTTCTTTGAGGAATATAATATAGATTTCTTTAGTAACTCAGTGGATGGAATCGGTAAATAAATATCAAAGATTTAATTTCTGGTGGAGTAAAGATGGTTGGGCCTTGATGGAAGGACATGAAGGTGTTTACGAATTAACAAACCGTTTCTGGAATATATAAAAATGGAAGTGTTAAAATTCCGTAATCTCTGAAGTAACTTCTGCAATGTGTAGATCTTCTGAGGCCAAACAGATATTTTATTGCTCTTTTATGCAATATAAAAATGACATCAAATTGAGCAGCTGTACTAGAACCCCAAAAAGGAAGACCATATCGAAGATAAGACTCGGACAACCAAAAATATGTTATTTTAGAAGATGCTAAATTGAGTTCCCTTGAGACAGATCTTATTGCATAGCAAGCTGACGCGAGTTTCTTACTTAACGAATCGATATGAAGGGACCATTTGAGGTTGCTGTAAAAAAATACCAAGAAATTTTACAGAATCAACTGTACTGATCTGGCTGTTATTAAGAGGCAAAGGTTGAAGAGCTCTTTTATAGGATAATGCTACTGTTTTATTTACGTTAAAAGAGAGTAAATTAGAGTCAGACCAGGTCTTTATCGTCAGTAGATCCGAAGTTATAGTTTCATGAAGAGATGCAATAGTTGAGTTGCTCCAAGTGATACTGGTATCATCTACAAAAAGAAAAATTTTACCATTGATTTTTAAATTAGTGATGCCATTTATAAAGATAACGAACAGTAGAGGACCCAATACTGAACCTTGTGGTACTCCACATACAATGTTTTTGAGACTAGAGTCAGTATCATTTGCTTTAACTAGTTGTTTACTATTATTCAAGTAGGATTGGAACCAATTCAAAGAAATACCTCGAACTCCATAGAAATTTAGTTTTGTAATCAAGATGTCGTGATTTACACAATCAAAAGCTTTGGCATAGTCACAGAAAACAGTGGCAGTATAAAGATTATTGTTTAGTGCTTGGTAAACCTCATGTAGTACAGAAAACATGGCATCAGTGGTAGATTTATTTGTTAAAAAGCCGAACTGATTTTGTGATAAAATGTTGTTATCAACGATAACGTTTAAATGAGTCTCTCAATAATTTTGGAGAGTACCGGTAGTAAGGCAATAGGTCTATAGTTGCAGGCATCAGATTTTTCGCCACCCTTATGAAGAGGAATAATAATGGCTGTCTTCAGGTACTAGGAAATTTACCTTTTTCGAAGGAATCATTAATTATTGAGAGGAGGATTTCCAACACATTTTATATCGACTGGTCGTAAAAAGAATGAATTCGAGACCTTTCTTGAATTAGGAAGATAGGAAATGGGATCTTGTTGCGGCAAAATTGTTGATGTAATATTCTTACTCACATTAACGAAGTAGTCGTTTAGACTTTCAGGATTTGGAAGGGAAAATGATTGAGCTGTGCGAGTTTTATTTCGAAGATCGTTTATTATAGACCAAGTTTCTTTTGCAACACTTTTAGAGCTTCCCGGACGATTTTGATAATAGTCTTTTTTAGCTGACAAGTTTTCAGATAGTGACAAGTGACAAGTTTTAGATATGTTGTCCTGTACTTCATGATATATTCAGTGAAAGCAACATTGGTAGTAAATTTCTTGATGTATAGTAGTGAACGCATATTCCTAGCTGATATGCGAATACCTTTCGTAACCCAACGTTTCCGTTGTTTTGACTTAATAGGAATTAAAGGAAATGCCTTATTGATGATGTGGAGAAGCTTATCTAAAAAAACACTAAAATTATAGTCCCCTTCTATAGAAGGAAATTGCTACTCAGAAGTTAAGCATAAACTTTGGTATTTACGAAAATTCTGGGCGGAAAAAATCCTACCTAAACGTCGGGTTTTTGAGGAGGGTTTGCTGAAGATGTTAAACTTTGTAAACACTGCTTCATGATCAGATAGTCCCGCATTAATAACTGTAGAGCAGACATCAAGGGTTGAGAAATCTGGGACAATATAATCGATTAAGATAGATGTAGTTTTTGTAATCCTTGTAGGAGAATTAACGTACATTGAGAGACCATACGATTCAAATATGTTTGCCAGGGACACTTGGGTAGCACAAGCAGTAGCATAATTAATGTTAAAATCACCGCATAGAATTTTTCTGCTTTTATGAGGCAGGTCATCTAACAAATTTAGCAGGTTCTGAAAAAATAATTCCACGGTAGAATCAGGCGATCTATAAATGCAAATAATGTAAAGATTAAGATTTTTATTATAAACTAAGAAAAACTGAAAGAAGGATTCACTTAACAAAAAGTCATATTTTGTTACCAGAGAAAAATCATTATTTCTAGAGAGAATCAGGGTGCCTCCATGAGCCGAACTTGGACGATCATACCTGGCAATTGTGGTATATTCTTCTACAAAAAAAAGACTCGTTAACTTCAAGCCAGTGCTCTGTAACCGCAACTATCGGGAGAAATCCTAATTCCTCCAGAAACAAGAATTATTCATCAGTTTTATTTCTTATAGAACGAATATTAATCAGAACTATGCCAAAGTTGTCATCACTAAAATAATTTGAAGTTTCTAGTCCCTCAGAATACGTCGTGTTGTTTAAAACTGTTGTTCTCTTATGTAACCTTTTTTTAGAGGTTTTTTAAATATACCTTTTACAAAGGAATTTACTGTTTTCTTAAGACTTAGTTCTATAAATGAACAGGACTTGCAAACTTACCGAACCAGTACTAAATTAAGAGAAAGACGAAGGAACTGTTAAAATAGCTTTAAACTGATATATCCTGAAAGTTGTGAAATTAATTTGATTGTTCAGAAACTGCAAAATAAGCCAAACTTTTTAATTATTCCAAATGGTTATAAATGTCCATAACTTCAATTTTAGTTTTATTATATAATTTATTTTAGTCTATTTTACGAGTTTTAAGAGGAGTTAATATAAGATTTTATCGCTCTTGAATATTCCTCGTACATTTAATATTTCAGAGAGGTAGAACGACATTATTTGTTTTTATGTCTATATTGACTTACGCTTATGTCTCCTGCGAAATCTCTTGCTCAGTGTTGTCTTGTTTATCTCTTTTAGTTCTGTATTCCAAACGAGTTTTATTTAACAAGAAATTGGTGCTTATTGAGCGTGCATTTTTTTAAAATAAACAAACTTGTGATGGTATAACACAGAAAGATATTTTAAAATGCCTTAGAGTGCTAAAATAAGGCTAAATTGCTCCAATCTGAGTGCACGAAGATTTTCTTTGTTTTATTTTAAATCATTGTTTAAAAGTTCATTTCGCCTAATAATTTATGACAGTTACAGAAAAGTTTTAGTATGGTTAGAATATATACCTTATTTTTATTGTTCTTTGTCTTTTTTGTCGCAGTCACACTACCATAGGAAACGAAGCATTTAAAAATCGAAATAAAATATCTCTAGGAAGTCAACAGAAAAGGCGTACCGTCTCGCGTATATCGAAAATTTTACTACGTCATGATTTTTTATTAACATTTTAGAAAAAAGCGACTTTTTTCATTTATTTCAATAATGTGGAGAAACTAGGCATTGCAGATGGAAACGTTTAACAGAAGACTTTCATGAAAATACTTGCTCTTTAAAATGAAATTACATAAATAAAAAAATATTTATAATAATATTTAATTATTAACAATAAAAATATTTAGATCATATTTCATAATATTAGTTTTTACGTAGTTTCTATACCTATGTACAGAAGATGGACCCGATTGATCGAGTAGTTTTTAAACATTTGTTTTTCCCATTTGAAAAAAAAAGTCCATTTTCAAAATGCTGTAGGTACAGGTTCTTTGTCAATGTTTAAAAGGGCTTTTTTGGTCTCAATATCTTTGTAATATTTCATATTTTGATGCTTTTAAAAATGTATATTTATTCTTAACCCTTAAACGCCCAACCTTTTTTAGGTTCCATGTACGACAAGGGTGGGTAAAAAATGTCCACCTCGAAAATAGCTAATATATTTATTGAGAGTTGTTGGAAATGGATTAAACTTAAGAAACTTATGCTTGATAAACACAGCATGTTCTAAAATATTAATATAAAAAATTTACAAACCTTACAACAAAATTAAAGTGTACATCAAAATTAACATACCAGTAAAAGCCAGTAATTCAGATTTGTCGACTTTCTCCACATTCTTCCTTTCAACCTCCTCATTGGCGGACAATTATGTAGATTATGTAATTATACTTCGATAATTATATGGATTATCTTTCTACCAACGAGAAATTATATAGAAACCTTTAGTAACCAGTTGTACCAAGGGTGTACTTTTTATGCCCACCCATATTTAACTCAAGATGCTACTTTTATGTTCAAAAATATCGGTAGAACCAAATTAACATTAGATAAAGGGCTTGTCTTTTTAACAATAAATAATGTTTCAAAAATTTTTAAACACGTAATAAATATGTTACAATAGAATGCGCATTAGGTGGACATTTTTTACCCACCCTTGGGCGTTTAAGGGTCAATTGTGTGCTTATAAATAATAATTAATACATAATGAAGTACTATTTATCCTCTTATAAACAATTAAATTATTGCGCCATTTCAACCTTTACAAAAAAAATAATCATCTGAAAGTTTATGAAAAGATAAATGTTCTAAAAGAAAGTTTGTATGACTGATAGAACTGGACATATTTTTTTAGTTCACAGCGCAATTGCTTTAGGTTAGTGGCTTTTGTCAGAAAATGTTAATTATCCATAAAAAAAGTTTTTCTTTTCTCGCTTCGGAATAACTTTACTATTTTTCAAAAATTGTATAATTTAAATGCCCAAGTTTCCTCGTCATCATTGACGTAAGGCACGTCATCTTCTGGAGTTTCGAGAGTTTTTGGTTCTAAATTGATTTAAACGGATTGATACACACCGAGTACTTGGAGGTTTTCTGAGTTGCTGTTCAAAGAAAGCGTACAAACTGGAGAAAAGTTTTTTTGCTATTTGTAGATTTTTATTAAAATTACTATGTTGTACTATTCAATTGTTTTCATTATTTATAAATATAAACTCAATTTATATCTGACAATGTTTTTCCTTAATTTATTTTAACATCGATTTACTATATTCTATCTTAATAGTGGTATTCATCGCGGTCGCTAGATACTCCAGAGTCTTTTATCTAAGTCATATTCGTATTCAGCAACCCCTAAAAACACAAGAGTAATCCACTTGCCTCAATTTAGTACCGAAAACTCTCGAATCCCCAGAAGATGACCTGCCTTAAGCACCAGGTATCCCGGTGTCTGTTCTGTTGGCGTATTTGTGTTCAACAGCCCCAAAAACAAAGGGTAATAACCATCTGCATCAATTTAATGCCGAAACCTGTCGAAACTCCAGAAGAAGACCTGATTTAGGCACCAGGTGCTCCGTGGGTCGGATCTGATGGCGTATTCACGTTCAACAGCCCCAAAAACCTGTGAGTAACCCGTTTGCATCAATGTAGTACCGGAGACCCTTGAAACTCCAGGAGCCCCTTCATTGACCTTGGAAACAGGTGCTCCGGGAGTCAGTGCTGGTGGCATATTCGTGTTTAGCGACCTCAAAAAACCCTCCAGTAATTCATTTGCATCAATTTAATGCCAAAAGCCATCGAAACTCTAGAAGATGGCGTCCGTTGAATGTCAAGGTCAAAGTAAAGGTCGCGATTGGATAGCCAGGAAAAAATTCTAGACTATTAGTAGTTTTATTTAATCCAAACTTCTACACGTTGCCAGATAACCAGTAACTCAGGGAATTGGAGTACCCGGTGAATCTTATAATTTTCCGAATTTGTGCTTCTATATCTTAAAAATCCTCCATACGATCGAGATGTGCCCATGAGAACTTTTTTTAGGATGCTTCAAAGAGTATTTTCCCAAAGTATGAACTAAATCCACTGGGACCTAATGTCCATAAGGTTTGTGTGGGGTTACTTAATAAAAATCCATGACGCAGTAAAAATTTCGATACCTATGAGATGGAACGTCTTTTCTATTGACTTCCCCTATATCTAAGTGAAACATAGCGGACAGTAATTTTTTAAGAGCTTTTTTGGCTTTGTTTCGTGGAGTATAAGTTACTAGGGATGTATCACTTATCCCAGCACACAGTATAGTATGAGTTCGGCTGGTTTCAATTTACCTATAAGCTGAAATTCAGAGAAAATATTAGTTAACATAAACATATATTCAAACTCAATCAAATAACAATATTTTAGTATTCTTCGAGCCAATCCTGAACAGAATGTTATTAGTTAAATAAGGATAAGTTTCTGCGACGGCAATTTCTCGATGAATACGAATTTGATGCAGATGCTGATTCAATTCAATTCAATTCAATTCTAGGCACGTTCAAAAATTGGAAATAATTTACTTCTTCCCCGCTATTCCGTTCACTTTTTCTTACTACACATCTGTTGCTTGTATACAGTTAATGGAACGGAAAGTTACCATTAAAAATGCCAGTTCCTATTTTTATGAATTTTCAGTCTGTCCGCTATGGGAGAATTTCACAAGGAGGGATTGTAGATTTAATATACTAAATTTTATATACTAATAAAAATTTTGAATTTTGTGTTGCTGTGTGTTTAAAATTACATTTCAAAATGAGTATAAATTTTTTCCAAATTTTTCAAAACTTATAATCCCAAAAAAATAGGCGCGTTACTTTAAAGTACTGTCAAGTTGTGCAGAGTAATTTAGTTATTAGGTGGTCAGTGAAAAATATGGAGATTTTTATCGATTTATTTGTAAAAAAATACATTCAACATCATGATATACAGGGTGTAAGAAAAATACAGGCCATAAATCTAATCACATATTCTGGGACCAAAAATAGTTTGATTGAACCCAACTTACCTCAGTACAAATGTGCATATAAAAAATTTACAACCCTTTGAAGTTACAAAGTGAAAATCTATTTTTTCAAATATATCGAAAACTGTTAGATATTTTTTATTGGAAATGGACATGTGGTATTCTTCTGGCAGTAGCATCTTAAGAAAAAATTATAGTGAAATTTGGACACCCCATAAAAATTTTAAGGGGGTTGTGTTCCTTTAAACCCCCCATACTTTTGTGTAGTTCCAATTAAATTATTATTGTAGCACCATCAGTTAAACACAATGTTTTTATAAAACTTTTTGGCCGTTATATTAGTACTTTTTCGAAAAGACAGTTTTTATCAAGATATTTTGAATATTTGTCAAATCCACCACATATTTTGTATAATATGGTTAAGTGCGATTATGGAGACTTGGTAAAATATGAAAATTTATGTATGATTTACATTTTTAGGTATATTTTGAACCATATGAAAAAAGAAGTTACATCTCGATAAAAGGTGCCTTCTCTAAAAAATACAAAGAGGCCAAAAAGTTTTAAAAACACTGTGTTTAATTAATGGCACCGCAGTAATATTTTAATTGGAACGTATACAAATATTTGGGGGGTTTAAAATAACAAAACCCCCATAAAATTTGTATGTGAACATATTAAAAAATAAGCCTTAACTCGATAAAAACTGCCTTCTGGAAATACTAAGAGGCAAAAAAGTTTTAAGAATATTGAATTTAACTAATGGTACCACAATAATAATTTAATTGAGACGTACACAAAAGTTTGGGGGGTTTAAGGGAACAAAACCCCCATAAAAATTTTATGGGGTGTTTTGAAAAAGTACCTAGGTTAAAGTGTTAGAGTGCGAATTCCAGAAGTTGATAGAGCTAAGTTGATTATTGCCATTATTATTTCTGTTATAGATGAAAACCTTTAAAAGCTATGCAATAAGCATTGCATTTTGAACCAACTTCATGCAAGATACGAATTTACCACCTACAAGGAAACACTTATTTCAGTAAATGAAGCGTCTGATACTAGATAAGTCTCAGTGAATGCGTTTGTAAAGATGCCACAAAGTGCCACAAGAGCCTTTCCTATAAAAACAAGTGATTCTAGTCTAGTAACTAAAACCCTAATGGGTGTGTATGAGTTTGTATTTACTTATAAGGTGTCTAGTTGGGGTTTTTATTGATAAATTATATTTAAGTGTGTAACTTTATTATCAAATTTCAAAAATAAACAATAGTGAAGCCTGAAATGCGTTTTTATTACATTAACCAGAATTGTTAGGAAAGTATTAATAATAGCTGGTAAATCTAATTATAAAGGCATTATTAATCACATTGACCAGCTGCTACGGTTACTATTAATATTGACCGGTAATTATTAATACAGACCGGATTTATCACATCAACCGTAACCTTTGAACAGTCGTCAACTCGAAATGGGATCGATCAACCGAAATACGGTCTAGAATTAAAAAGGCCAGAGCAACATTTAACAACATAAGAAATATATTTACCCATTCCGACATATCTCTCCCACTAAAAATACGGCTGCTAAAATGCTATCTATCTCCAGTCTTGCTGTATGGCACAGAGGCATGAACCCTAACGGAACCATTAATGAGGAAGCTGAAGGCATTCGAAATGTGGGTGTATCGACGTATCCTCAAAATATCCTGGACGACTCACACCACCAACGTAGAGGTATTGCTCCGAATGGAAAAACAAAAAGAAATCTCTTTCACAATTAAGAAACGGAAACTTGGATACCTCGGTCATATTACTAGACATGACAAATATCATATACTCCATCTTATAATACAGGGTAAAATAAAAAGCAAACGCGGACCCGGAAGAATAAGATACTCATGGCTTCAAAACTTACGGCAATGGTTTGGACTAACATCGATCGAGTTATTCAGAAACGGCGCAAACAAAATTAAAATTGCTATGATAATAGCCAACGTCCGCAACGGACAAGGCACATGAAGAAAAAGAATACTATTAAAATTGTAATATATTATGGAATTCCATTTAGCTAATGTATATGTAACATCAATTTTTACCAACCGATTGTCAATACCAACTTGTAGTGGAGTCAATGAAGGTTTTCACCTCCGATTTCGTTGAACCTCTATCGATTTTCATGAAAATTGGTAAGTATGTAGAGGATACCTCAAGAAACAAAGGTGACATGGTGCCAACTTGCGATTTTACCCTGGGGGGGGGGATGCCACCCCTTTTCAGGGGTGGAAATTATTTTATTAAAAATGATACCACTAATCGATAGAGGGACAAATTATAAGTAAAATTTGTTAGATAAAGTTATTTCAATAAATCAATAGTTTTTGAGTTATTAAAGATCAAAAGTTTTGATTTTTCCTGAAAAAAATCCATGTTCTAAAGCAGTTTTTCATAAATAACTCAAAAACCATAAGTTTCTTCAAAAAAGTTGTTATTACCAAAATCGAAGATAATATAAAAATAAATAAGCTCCTTATTCGAAAAATCCTTTATTACATATACAAAGTGAGTTATATGCAATTGAATGTATATTTTTTTTCCGCGAGTACTCAAATCTTAGTATTCAAGCTTAAATAACAGGAAAACGATGCACTTTGTTAAATATAGATATTAAACATTTTAATAAACTACTTAAAGGTAACTATCAAAAAGCTATATAAGTAGTCGATAGCATCAAAATTAAGCAAGTTATGATCGAAATAAGAGGACCCTTTCAGATTTTTTAGGGAAGAATGAAAAATTAAACATACGTCATTTCCACAAAAATTAAAATTTATAGTAACCCATTTAAAACTTTATTTATTTTAACATGAGTAATAACTTCAACAATTTTGACCGGTTTAGAACGCATATTTTTGAAAAAAAAATACGATTAAAAAAATTAGAATTTTTCAAATTTTCGTGAATTTCATTTTCTTTTGATAATAACTCCAAAAATTCTCGATATACTTAAAAAATGGTAGAGAACAAAATTTTAGTTTTAACTTTATTTAAGCTTTTTCTTTTTTTAATATTTTTTTACGACAAAAAATAACCGAGATAAAAACATTTAAAACCTAAATTTTACTGCGAGAACCATGTGACAGGGGCCTTTTCACCTTGTATTTAAAAAAAAATAAAGGATTTAGAAAATTATGTTTGATACAGTGTTATAGAACTTTTACTTAGCTTTGTAATGGTTTTTGGATAAATCTCATATTTCAAAATTTAACGGAGTTATTTAAAAAAAACCAATAACATTTTCTTTGAAAAAATTTTATAACGGAGATTTTGTATGTATACAGGTTGTGGGAAGTCCAATTAGTCGTTTGTTGTAGGAGATACGAAAAAAGTTTATTTAGGTGAGATTGGGGCATAGATAATATCAGAATTTAAATACATTTCCAAATATACAGGGCCACCCATATTGACAGGGTGAAACATAATTATTTTTTGTTTAATGGAACACCCTGTATATTTTTACATTTTTGGATTCTCCTCTATGTTTTATTTCTTAAAATATCAGGTTTTGTGATGTTATACGAAGTAGTTTAAAAGATAATTACGTTTTTATTTTCAAATTTCATAGCAATATTCACCCCCTGTATAATTGTAGTGATTTGACATCAGAAAATCAATTTATGTTCGAGTGATTTTTAATATAATCTATTATTGTTAAAAATTATTAATCTAGCAAAACGTTTAATTTTAGCTAATACAGGGTTGGTCGAAACTGAATGAGTGTTTTCTCAAAGTTTGAGAGTATGAGTTTTCTCAAACGGAGCAGCCTGTAATGCCTGTAATGAGCATTGTAATGAAATGCTATTGTATGGCACTTTATTATTTCCCACCCTGCCAGTGAGAACTGAATTTATTTTTGAAATCCCTAACTTTATTTAATTATTAATTATTTTAAATACTGTAAACGATTAAAAAACAATCAAATTAAATTGAAATGAATAACCAGTGTATATCTTCCACATTTACTTCATATTTAACGTAGCCTGTACCATAACATTGCACAGATTATTATCCCTGTATAGCAACGATATACCATGAATGTGAATTCATACTTGAGAAATGTCCTATATGCAGTCTCACAAAAAAAGGGATTCCTCAAACATAATATATATGCAGACAAAATCAGCCAAAGTGATTTGCGATATCTAATTAAAGGCCCTACCAAGTTGGTTTTGTTGAATATAGCATGGAAGCACGACGATACTTTAGTGATAAGCGTATTTTTCGTAGTAGCTATAGTACGTTGTTTTATATTATGTATTACCTATATTAAATTAGTTTTAGTATGTTTCGTTTATCTAAAAAAATGTAAAACAAACAAAAATTCTGTTTTTCTTGTAGTTGTTTTTTCGTATAGATATTGTTTTATATTGTAGTAAATTGAATTTAGTTTTAGTATGTTCCGTTTGTTTGTAGAATTATATTTAATTAGATTTGCTTTAATTACTAAAATAAATAAATTTTCAATTATATTTTATGTATTTGTGGAAAAGGAAACCTAGCATTAGCGGCCACATTTCTATAACGGCCAATTGTTTTCTATTTTTAGTGGCCGTTATTGTCAGGTTTTACTGTACCAATAATATTTTATTAAATTATGAAATATTATTTAAATAAAAAATTTATAAACTTGATAAAAGAAAGTTTGCTTAGAATGTACTCCTCTATCTAATTATGGGGTTATTTTTAATAAAATAGTGTTCACCAATGAGAAGGGGTAACATCCACCCCCAGGATAAAAGCGCAAGTTGGTACCACATAATTTTTGTTTCTTGAGGTATCCTCTAACTACTTACCAATTTTCATGAAAATTGATGGAGGTTCAACGAAATCAGGGGTGAAAACCTTCAGTGACTGCCTTTTTGGAAATATAAAAGATTCATTTTTTTAGACTCCACTATTGACCCAAATCTCTAAAATTTTGTTGCAATATATTAACCAATAAGTATTCAAATCTTTCATTGTAATCTTCACAGTGTGGTTAAAAGTAATCATGCGCCATCTACACTGTACAGCATAAAACTGAAAACAGCTTTCATTTAATTGAAGTTGTAAAATGGAATGACGCATGACGTGCAAATACCATGATATTACCATGTGCAAGTGCGAATTAAAATTTTTGTTCATTTTGTTAGTAGATACACGCATCTATTTTAAACAAGCTAGATTGATTCTGCATTTAAATGCCGATATGCAAAGGATTTGTTACTGGCAGCTGACATGATGTGTCGGTATTGTGGATGTATAGACGAAAAACAGGGAGATGTATATTTTCAATCGGGATGGTCTAACGAGATACAAGAAAATTTTACAAAGTATAATTAGGTATATAGACCAGTAAGGATCTGTTTTTAGGTGGATGTGAGAGGTGGCATTCAGATTTTTGCGGATAAAGATAGGTGATAACTTTGTTAATAATAATTGATTTATGGTCCTTCTCAAATATGCCCGGAACATTAATAAAAAAAATAAAATATTTAAAAATTTCAAAAAAATTTCGTTTGGTTCTAATTTTTTCGCTTATAACTTAAAAACTGTTCATTTTAGAACAAAGTCCTATAGGAATAAAACAAAGATAACTAAATTTTATATCAGATGCAATTGGTTAAAAATGTCTTAATTTATCATCCTTGCTTCAAAATAGCAATAAATATAAAATAAGGGGGCAAAATAAGCCTGTCTTTATTCAATGATTTTCCATCACTTAGGTTACACTTGGAACCTTCCTAATTCGCTTAGAAAATTTTTGTAATGTGCTAAAATCGTATACCAAATTTCATTAAAATTGACTTACTAGATTTTGCATAATAATTTTGCAATCTAAACTTTTTTTAAAAAATTAAAATTTTTTAAAATCTTGCACAACAAAAACTAGAATATACAAAGATTTGTCAATTTTTTTACATATAAAGAAGCACTCAACCTATCTAATGCACTTTACAGAATTGAAATCTGATTATTTAAGCAGCCTCAGCAATGTTTTAAAGTTATAAACAATTTTTAACTTATAAACAAATTAGTCCTGTGGCCACGAGGGGGTACTACGGGCTCCTTTATTTAGATGGACTTACCCAAGATTTTTATGTATTTTTGACCCGTGGAAGACGATTTTTTTGGGTAACAGTTGATCCGGATGTCGATAAGATTGTTATAAACAAAGAACTTGAGGAATTACATAACATCGATTTTTCGCAAAATAAAACATTTTATGTGTTTCTTGGGTAATTCTAAGCAAAAAATGTTCCTACAAGTTTTTTCGTAGGATGCATAGTTTTCGAGATAAACGCAGTGGAACTTTCAAAAATTCGAAGAATTGCAATTTTTGAACGCGAATAAATTTTGATTAAAAAATAAAATAGCAATTCTGCTGACAGCATTTAAAAGTTTAAGTCAAATTATACCGGTTTTAATTATTTGCATTGCTAGAAATTCATTTTTTTATTATTAAACAAAGCTATTTGATTATAAGCCAAAAAATTGTTTATAAGTTTAAAACATTGTTGAGGCCCATTAAATAATCCGATTTTAATTATGTAAAGTGTATTAGATAGGTAGAGCACCTCTTTATATGTAAAAAAATTAGCCAACTTGTAAATGGTCTACTTTTTGTTCACAAAGATTTTAAAAAATTTGAACTTTTTTAAAAACATTTAGATTGCAGATTTATTATGCAAAATCTATTAGGTCGATTTTAATGAAATTTGGTACACGATTTAAGCATATCACAAAGAATTTCCTAAGTGAATTTCTAAGGTTCTAAGTGCCACCAAAGTGGTTAAAAACATTGAATAACAACATGCGTATTTTGCCCCCTCATTTTGTATTTATTGCTATATTGCAGTAAAGGTACTAAGTTAAGACATTTTTGACCAGTCGTATATCATACAAAATTCAATTATCTTTATTTTATTTCTCTACGACTTTGTTCCAAAACGAATCGTTTTAAAGTTATAAGCAAAGAAAACAGAAAAAAATCGACGTTTTTCGAAATTTTTAAATATTTTAATTTTTTTATTAATATTCCGGGCATATTTGAGAAGGAGCATAAGTCAATTATTATTACTGAAGGTGCCACCTAACTTTATCTGCAAAAATCCGATTGCCACCTTTCACATCCAAAAATAGACGTTTTTTCACACATCCTTACTGGTCTAATATAGAAATGAAGAGTGGAGTGGAGATATACAGTGCGCACGTAAAGGTTGGAATAAATTCATTTTCTCGAAAATGGACGACTTTGGAGAAAAATCCCGAAACAGGTCAATTTTTATTTTTAAATTACGACTTTTTGGCAAATATATCATACTAGTGACGTTACCCATCTCGGCGTGATGACGTCATCGATGATTTTTTTAAATGATAATAGCGGTCGTGTGACAGCTCATTTGAAAGGTAATTCAATTATCTATTCAGTAATATAGACATTAACATAATTATTTATACAGGGTGTCGAAAGAAAATTTTTTGGATTAAATTTATTGACATAAAAAGAAGAATATGTGTAATTTATTTAATTCAAAATACATTTTACTGTTCTAAGAAAATAGAAAAAAATGTTTATTTAAAATAATCATTGCTTTTGGCTTAAATTAAATGCTCAAATTGTCAAGAGGCAGGTGGGTGGCTGCTTCAATATTGAATTTGCAAAAAAACAATATTTATTTCTCAAATAAACATTTTTTCCTGTTTTATGATAGTAGTAAAATGTATTTTGAATTAAATAAATTACACAGATTCTTTTTTTTATGCAAATAAATGTAATTCAAAAATTTTTTTTTGACATCCTGTATAAATAATTATGTTAATGTTTATATTACGGAACAGAGAATAGAATTACCTTTTAAATGAGCTATAACACGACCCCTATTCTTATTTAAAAAAATCATTGATTACGTCATCACGCCGAAATGGGTGACGTCACTAGTATGATATATATGCCAAAAAGTCGTAATTTAAAAATAAAAATCGACCTGTTTCGGGATTTTTTTTCCAAAATTGTCCATTCTCGAGAAAATGAATTTATTCCAATCTTTACGTGCTCTCTGTATAATGAGGCAAGCGACAAAAAATAAATTTCTCTGATTTTGCTATTATAATGATCTATACAACAAAGCCGTTAATCTGTATTATGGGCAAAGTAATAGTCGCATTGGAAATAGTTCTAAATAAATTCAACAAATAGCGTCCGCCGTTAAGTATAGTGTTCCGTTTCCTGATAAAAACTCATTTTTCTCGATTGTACATTTTTGTCGCTTGCCCCGTTATATATCTCCACTCTTCAAATGTTTAGAAAATAAAAAAATATGAAAAAACATTTTTTGAGAAACGCTTTTCTTTAGTTATGAGTGACTAAAAGTTAAAATATTATAAAAATTAACTAAAAAGCAAAAAATAAAAAAAATCAAACTCGAAGGATTATTCAAAAAAAACGTTCGTTAAAAAAATTTAAAAATCTAACACATTCGTTAAAGAAAAGCGTGGGGTGCTGTCCTCAAACCGTTTATTCGCTGAAGAGGCATCCCACGCTTTTATTTAACGAATGTGTTAGATTTTTTCATTTTTTTAACGAACGTTTTTCGAATAATCCTTCGACTTTGATTTTTTTATTTTTTGCTTTTTAGTTAATTTTTTTATATTCTAAATTTTAGCCGCTCATAACTAAAGGAAAGCGTTTCTTAAAATTTTTTTTTTCATATTTTTTTATTTTTTACTTTTTAGTCTTACACTTTTCAAATATTAAAATATATCGTCATGTTTAGAAAAGGATGTAAGTATGTGACAGATACATTTTTGCATTTATTTCAACTTTTGATACATACATTGTACATTTTCTGTAATTTCTTCATACATTTCTTGAATCAAAATTTTATTTACACCTATAACAGTTTTCGCAGTCTTCCATCTCTTCTAATACTTTACTATTGCACGGTGTAGACCCTGTTAATTTTTCGCAATGCAGTTCTTCGATGCGCAAGCCGTCTAAAGGTACGTATCCATACAAGGGTAAACCTCGCTCGGTGTAGTAGTTCCATATAGTTGATACGTCGGTGATCGCCGCTCGGCGCTTACCCTCTTCGATTCAACCAGCTTGCGGTTTATATGTAGGGAAGCGCATGCCGTATCCATTTGAGCAGCTACACCGAGCGGGGTTCACCCTCGTATGGATACGTACCTTAATGATCGCACTCGGCTCAATGCAACGTAAGCTTTGCAGGCTCAATGCAGGCTTTTAAGCCTGTCCTTACGCAAACATTTTCGGGCCCAAGTTCACGACAGTGAGTCAACAGTCGAACCTTGCGTTTTATGGACAGTCGTAGCCCGCGACAATACTAAGGGCAGCATTCGTCTCTCTGCGGTGCTATAACTTTTTTCGCTGAAAACTGGATAGGAATCCCACAGAAACTGGATAAATTTAATACTTTAATCTTTATGTATGAGTATGAAGCATAACGTAAACAATTACCGTAAGAAGTGAAATGATGTATAGCTCATATAATTAGCTACAATCTGTAAAAGTTTCAAGTTTCTGCATTGTAAAAAACAAGATGATTTAAGCTTTTTCTATTAAAATCGTTTTTTTTTTGTTTAAACAATTCATAAACACAAAAAAAATTTGATCGACTATTCGTGTATGATTCCCGCGAATGCATCATCATGGCATCTACACTCCTAGCGGAGTGATTGCCGCCCTCTTTGGGCTCTTCCGATTCGTTTGTCGCGGTGAATCAATCCGCATTACCATTTTGGTTTTACAATTGGTTACACATATGGGATTCAGAAAAGGATTAGGTACAAGGGATGCTCTCTTTGCCTTGAACGTTCTAACACAGAGATACCTAGATGTTAACCAAGAGGTACACGCCTGCTTTATAGACTTTGAAAAGGCCTTTGACAAAGTACGCCACAGTAAACTCAAAGAAATCCTGGAGAGTAAGAACATTGACACCAGAGACATACAAATAATAATAAACCTGTACTGGAATCAGCGAACTAATATAAAAATAGAAGACCAAACATCGGACGAAATAGAAATACGTAGAGGGGTACGACAGGGTTGTATATTTACACCGCTCTTGTTTAATATCTACAGCGAACAAATATGCCAAGAAGCTCTCTTATATGCAAACGAAGGGATAATAGTCAATGGAGAAGTTATCAATAACATTCGATATGCTGACGATATTGTGATAATAGCAAGAACAGCGCAAGATCTACAACATCTAGTTGAAAGTATGAATGAGATATGTAATAACTACGGCATAAGGATGAACGTCAAAAAAACCAAATATATGACCTTCAGTAAGAATCCAATAAATGACACTAGTATCACAATAAACGGTACCCAACTTGAAAAAGTAAACGAATACAAATACTTGGTAACCCTTATCGATGAAACAGGTGACCAAAATCACGAGATAAAAAGACGTATTGAAATTGCCAGGTCTACTTTTATAAAAATGAAAAAATTATTTTGTAATCGTGATATTATTATTCATCTACGAACTAGAATGTTAAAATGCTATGTATTCAGTACTTTGCTCTACGGTGTTGAGTAATGGACTCTTAAACAGAGGAATATTAAAAATCTTGAAAGCTTTGAGATGTGGTGCTACCGCCGTATACTAAGAATAAGTTGGGTGGATAAAATTACAAATGAAGAAGTAATACGCAGAATAAATAACGAGCCAGAAGTTCTACTGAATATATATATATATATATATATATATATATATATATATATATATATATATATATATATATATATATATATCAATCGGTTTTAAAACGTCTTGCGACGTTGTCCGATGCCTAATTTCCATGACCCTCTATCATCCCATTGGCCCTCTCTAAGATCTCTTGCGCTCATCGCCTTCGTTACTCCCTCTCTCCAAGATTTCTTGGGTCTTCCTCTCTTTCTGCGGTTTGGTGGTACCCATTGCATAATTATTTTAGGGAGTCTTGAGTTATCCATCCTCTGGACGTGTCCGTACCATATCAGCTGTTTTCTTTCTATGTCTGTTGTTAGAGAGCCGTCAACCCCCATTCGCTGTCTTATCTCATCATTACGTATTCTCTCTTTGCGTGACACTCCTACTGATCTTCTAAAAGCGTCCATTTCTACTGCCTCCAGCTTTCTTCTGTTGTTTTCGGTTATCCGCCAAGTTTCTGCTCCGTACAACAGACTGCTTTTAATAAGAGATTCGTAGATATTGTGTTTTCTTCTTTTTCCTATTTCATGATTCCACAGTACGCTGTTTAGACAACCTATTGTTTTTCTGGATTGTGTTATTCTTCTCTTTATTTCTTCATCATCTTTCCCGGTTGTGTCAAAAACGATTCCTAGATATGTGTAATGGTCGCAGGGCATGATGATTTCATTATTTTCTAATGTGATGTTCGATAGTGCGGTACCTATTGGCAGGTATTTTGTTTTTTCTGTATTAATTTCTAGTCCCCACTTTCTATATTCTTCTTGTAATTTCCTTGCCATGTACTCTAAATCATCTTTATCGTTTGCTATAACAACCTGGTCATCAGCAAACTGCAACGTATATAAGCAAATCTCTCCAAGGTCTACGCCCATGCCTCTGCATTTTCGTTTCCACTCTTTCAATGCTTTTGCAACATATATTTTAAATAAGGTCGGTGATACACAACACCCCTGACGTAGACCTTTATTAACCAGGAAGCTTTGCGATAATCTGTTTCCAGTTTTTATTTGTGATGTTGACCCTTCATACAAATTTCTTAAGGCTTTTA
This sequence comes from Diabrotica virgifera virgifera, assembly GCF_917563875.1. Classification (NCBI taxonomy): domain Eukaryota; kingdom Metazoa; phylum Arthropoda; class Insecta; order Coleoptera; family Chrysomelidae; genus Diabrotica; species Diabrotica virgifera. Next base: position 39,173,547 of record NC_065448.1, read on the forward strand.
TTAAGGTGACACTAATATTCGTCTGTCGTAACACGTTCCAGAGTTTGTTTACAGGAACTGTATCGTACGCCTTCTGCAAGTCAATAAACATGAGGTGGGTTTCTTGATTTGTGCTTAATTTTTTTTCTATTAGTTGTTTGAGGCAGAAGATATTATCAGTACAGCTTCTTCGTGTTCGAAAACCGGATTGTTCTTCTTCCTCTTGGTCTTTGTACTCCTTCTCAATGCGGTCTCTAATTATTCGTCCATACAAACGGCTGAATGTACTAGTCACTGATATCCCTCTATAGTTTTCACATTTAAGCTTATCTCCTTTCTTATGGATCGATGAAATATAAGCAATTTTCCACTCGTCGGGTACGGAAGAACCATTTATAAATTGATTTATGCGCCAAGTGACGGTTTCAAACAATTTTTGTGATCCACATTTTATTAGTTCGGCTGGGATATCGCCTGGTCCTGGAGACCTACCGTTTTTCAGTTCTTTTATAGCTTTTCTAATTTCTGTCACTTGTATTGTTATATCTTCTCCTTCAATGTTAACCTCTGTTGGTGATTAAGTTAAGTATTCGTCCCTATTTTCTGTCAGTAGTTCCCCATAGTACTTTTCCCATTTTTGTGTGGATATTAATTGAATGTTTGTGCTCTTCCTTTCGTTAGCTCTTATTTTATTGAGGAATTTCCATGTTTCTGTACATTTTCTGCCTCCCAGGTAGGTATTAATTTCCTGGCACTTCTTATCCCACATTTCTCTTTTTGCTTTAACTGTTGTTCTTCTTGTTATTCTTTTGAGTTCCAGGTATTCATCTCTATCTTTTTGTTGGTTACTGCTCAGCCATCTGATATACGCTTGCTTTTTCTCTTCTACTGAATATAAAAAAGAGAAAACTTGAATACTTAGGCCAACTGATGAGGGGACAAAAGTACACATTCCTACAAAATATAATGCAAGGAAAAATCCAAGGACGAAGAAATACAGGCTGTAGAAGAATGTCCTGAATGAGAAATTTGAGAGAGTGGTTTGGCTGTACCACTAACGAATTGTTCAAAACAGCAGTAAATAAAATTAGAATCGCCCTAATGATATCCAATCTCCGATAGGAGAGGCACTCAAAGAAGAAGAAGTGTGACTTGGCATCTTCTACAATTTTCCTCCATTCGTTCCTGTTTTGCATCTGGTTACCCATTCTCTGACTCCCATCTTCTTAAGGTCCTCCACTATCTGGTTCTCCCACCTAGTTTTGGGTCTTCCTCGTGGTCTGCCTGATACAGGTCTCCATTTGGAAATTTTTTTGATAACGACTTCTGGATTCCTCCTTTCTATATGTCCCATCCATCTGAGTCTCTGTGCCTTGATAAATCTGACGATGTCTTCTCCTTTCAGAAGTTCTCTTACTTCGTGGTTCATGAGTTTTCTAAATTTATTATTACCTAAGTTTAGTGGTCCTGCTATTCTCCGAATTATTTTCCTTTCTAGGATTATCAATCTTTCTTCCTCTTTCTGTGTCAGACACATTACTTCAGCACCATATTTGATTACTGGTCTAATTGCTGCTTTGTAAATTTTGCGTTTTGTATTCTGAGTCATACTGTATAGTGTATATAATTAGCTATAATCTGTAAAAGTTGCAAGTTTCTGCATTGTAAAAAACAAGATGATATAAGCTTTTTCCATTAAAATCGTTTTTTTTTGTTTATAAAATTCATAAACACAAAAAAAATTTTGATCGACTATTCGTGTATTGTTCCCGCGAATGCATATGTCTGCAAAATTTCATTTATTTGCATTGAAGATAAAAAAATATGAAAAAAATTTTAAGAAACGCTTTTCTTTAGTTACGAGTGACTAAAATTAAAAATATTATAAAAAAATCAACTAAAAAGCAAAAAATAAAAAAAATTGAAAAAATCTAACACATTCGTCAAAGAAAAGCGTGGCGCATCTTCATCGAATAAACGGTTTTCGCCCCACGCTTTTCTTTAACAAATGTGTTAGATTTTTTCATTTTTTTTTATTTTTTGCTTTTTCGTTGATTTTTTTTTAAATATTTTTAATTTTAGTCACTAGTAACTAAAGAAAAGCGTTTCTTAAATTTTTTACTTTTTAGTCTTACACTTTTCATTACATTAAACATAAACATTAAAATATATCGTCATGTTTCTTAAAATATGTATAAAACATAATATGATGTACTAACATGAAAAGTAGTCGGAATCGGCAAAAAATTTGAAACTTTATTGTTTATTTATGAAGCATAACGTAAAGAATTAACGTAAACAGTGAAATTATGTATAGTTCGTATCATGAGCTACAACACGTAAAAGTTTCAAGTTTTTACATGGTAAAAAACAAGAGAATTTAAGCATTTTTCATTAAAATCGTTTTTTTTTATTTAAACCATTAATAAACATAAACATTTTTTTTTATTGATTATTAGTGTATTGTTCCTGCGAATGCATATGTCTGCAAATTTTCATTCATTTGCATTGGAGAAAAGGCACTCAAATTAACGTCTAAAGATTTGACGCAAACTATTTAACTAAATAAAAGCGTTTAAAAAGGCAGTCAAATTAACGTCTAAATATTTGACGCAAACGATTGAACTAAATAAAAACGTTTATATATTATATAAGTAGTGGGGTTCCTACGGTCTCCTCCGCATCCCACATTTCGCTCGCCATCGTTTTCTATCCACCCGTTCGTTTTCGTCAATAGCTCTATCTGCCATAGACTGTTCTATGCCTTTCTTCCATGTTGCTGTAGGCCTTCCTCTTCTTCTTTTATTTATGGGTGTGTAATTTAATGCTCTTTTTGGCCATCTTTCCTCTGACATCCTCATAACATGCCCATACAATAGCAATTTCTTTGTTTCTATATGGTCAACCGTGGAATATAAACTATTTGTCCGTCGTCTTATTTCCTCATTTGGTACGTGTTCTAATCTAGATACTCCGCATGCTCTACGTAAGTAATCCATTTCCGCTACTTCTATATTTTTTCTTTCCTTTCCTGTGTTGTCAACACTCTGCTCCATAAGTTATAATAGGTTCCACAATTGTTCTGTGGATTGTTAACTTTGTGTTCAGTTTCACCTTGTTAGACCATAGTAGACCATTTAAAATACGAGTTGCTTTTCTTCCTTGCTGTATCCTATGCTGTATGTCTCTTTTTGTAGTTTCTTCTTCTGATATTATGCTTCCTAAATATCCATATTCCTTACATTTCCTTATATTTCTTAACTCTAATTCCTGATCTTCGGTTTCCTCTCCTATTCTCAAATATTCCGTTTTCTCCATGTTCATATATAGGCCCCATTTTTCATATTCGATCTGTAACTTTCTTAGCATATAATCCATATCATGTTCATCGTTGGCAAGAAATACTTGGTCATCAGCAAAAAACAAAGTTGTTAAGCAGTTTTCTTCAATCATTATTCCCATCCCAGCAACTGTTTTCCTCCATTGCTCCAGAGCTTTCTGGATGTATATTTTAAATAGTGTTGGCGATAAGCAGCACTCTTCCCTTAAACCTTTTGTAACAGGGAATGGTTTCGACATAGATGTTCCCTGTTTAATACAACTTTTCGGATTTAGAGACATATTTTGAATTGCTCGCACATATGCTTCGCTTATGCCTATCGTGGTCAAAATTTCAAAGAGTTTCTTTAAAGGTACCGTGTCGTAGGCTTTTTTTATTTAGATTAACACCTTGGCTGCGTTTAGACATATCTATAAACTTACGTTGTGTGCGTTACGAGGCATATACGGGACGTATTATGTCCTGTATACCCCATTTACCACAGTGCGTTACGACCAAGTCGAAGCAGCCAACCGTTAATTCAATACGAGGTCTATTTGTCTTGTAACGCAGCCAAGGTGTTAAAACTACATCTTAGAAAATAAAATTTTTTGAAAATTGACTGACAATTTTTCACAACACTACGTTTAACTTAAGGTGGTAGGCGCAAAATTTTGGTTCAATGCTATTTAAATCCGTTCATTTTTTTCAAATCCTGAGAAAACCAATAAATATTTAAAAAAATTTAAACACAGAATGAAATATTACGTTATTACCGAGGGTCGAAAGTCCCTGAAAAGTTACAGGGGTAAATGAAAGGAGAAAATTTAGTGTGTTTTTTAATTTCAAATATTTCATTCACAAGAAACTTTTTGTTCATTCTAAGGGACATTCGGCCCTCGGTAATAATGTAGTCTTTTATTCTGCGTTTAAATTTTTAAATAATATTTATTAGTTTTCTCAAGATTCAAAACAAATAAATGAATTTAAATAGCATTGGACCAAGGCTTTGCGCCAATCCCCTTAATTAAATAATTAATTACATATTGAAATAATTCTCTAAAGTCACAATTAATAGTGATTTAGACATACACTATGAAAAAGAGGCAACATAAGGTACTCCTGATATTTCATAATAATGAGATACCCATAACAATGAATTTATTGAGGTAGTGAAGCGACTAAAAACAGGGATAGCAACTGAACCGGGCGAAATTAATAATGAGTTAATTACGAGTGGGGGAGAGAAAGTAATACGACGGATGTAACAGCTAATAACAGATCTGGGAAAAACATCAACAATTACAGAGAAATTATGCTACTGAATACTACATATATAGCTCTTCCACTCTAGGTTAACAAGGTGTAAGTTAACAAGGATAAACAATATGGCATATCGTTGAAACCTTGTATACTTTAAATTTTGACGTTTATGATTTTAAGTGACAGTGAAAATGACATTAGCGCATTTGTTCGTTACTATTTGAATTTATTGTTTATTTGGTTTTATAAATCAATAAATTTTATTTATTTATCAATAAAATTTATTTAGTTTCATATATAAAAATAAATATAATATTCCCCCATTAACTGCCGGTTAAAGGAACAGTTGCAATTGGAAATTCTGACTTTTGGATCCCCCGACAAGGATGAGTATTAATAATATCGTAGTGTTGATAACTCAATTTGTGACAAATTTGCATTTTTGTCACTGTTTCTCTAAAGGTGCGATGTATTAAAAATATTAATTTTTTATGTAAATCACTCGATAGGTTTGTATTTCTCAACCTTATGTAATATTAAATCTTCTTACTAAATCTTTGTTGTTGTGATTTTTTTTTAATTTATTTATTAGTGTTCTATCTTTATGTTTATACCAGTAATAGTCGGCATGATGTTTAAGCTGTTTAATGTTGGGTTTATCAATCTCCTTAATAGTGAAAAAATTAAACAATTCAATAAAATAGCTTTATAAAATACGTCTACGGGATACTAGCCATTTCCTAATTATAACGACTGACAGTATGTATTATACATGTACGTTTTACTTTATATTTTGATTTAACTTGTTTAAAAATCCAGGAGGAAAATAAACTTCCTGTAGCTGGCTGTATACCATAAATCACAAAAATACCAAGTTTCTTGTAAAAGGTATATATTAAAATACCCTAAATAAGGGTCACAATACAAAACGTTTTCGGATCAGTTGGCCATTGAAATCCAATATGTGAGGTTTTCTCCAAAAAAAGTTCCAACCACGTGGGGAGAGTCCTGTGTTGCCCTGGGTAACATCCAGGTTTGTCTATACCATCCAATGAATTTTATATAAATATGTAAAACATCCTTATTATTTACATTTAAAGGGTTTTTACCCGATACATTTTGGTGGCTCAGGCATGCAAATTTTGGCTTTTAAACACTGATGATGGATTCCTTAATCCGAAAACGTTTTGTATTGTGACCCTTATTTAGGGTATTTTAATATATACCTTTTACAAGAAACTTGGTATTTTTGTTTAAAAATAAATCGTAACGTATGGGCAAAGATAAAATAAAACAACTATATAAAATATTATCACCTATCACAAAAAATGGGTTTATTAACTACACAGAAAAAGATTAGAATTATGTATTTGTCTTTTTTAATTCATTTTTCTATATAAATAACTCAAAACTTATATGTATTTATTGAAGTATAAATAAAAATTTCAAATATTTTATACTCTTAATTTAATTTAAAGTTTTAAGAAAAGTGCTCAGCTAAGAATTAGGTATTTGTTACACTTGAACAATCTCAAAAAGTGTAGACGAACTAAATTAAGCTTTAAGAATTAAAAAATTAAATTCTTGCTTTAGTAGATTAAATCGATAATTCTTTCTTGTGAAATTGTTTCATTGAGGACAGGCTAAAAATTCATAAAAATAGGAAAACTACCGGTACTAAAAAAAATCAGACATTTGGGATTCATAATTTATTATTTCTAGTGAGAATAAGCTACAATTTTACTTTAAAATAAGTTTATTTTACGTTTCAATTTCCACTTCGGAAATAGTTTTCAAAATACAAAATAAATATATCAGTGGCGGCTCGTGATTTTTACAATAGCGGAGGCTATACCTAACTCTAAAATATCTAGACAAATTTGCACTAGCAAAAAAATTCGCCAAAAATGTTATGTAAGACCCCATTTTTTCACCATTTTTTATTTACATTTCATAATATCATCATAATTCATAATTTCATAATATCATATCATTTTAAAAATAGTTAGTCAAATTGTAAAAGTTTAATACCAATGTTTATGTCGTTTATTTGTTAACAATTCCATCTTTGTAAGTAGATATGCATATCAAAATAAATACAGATTTGAAGTTTTGCAGTCCATACAGGTTGAAGGTTCACATTTTTTAAGATACTCAACTGAATTTTTTTATTCTAAATGCGGCCTACTGCGAATCCAAAAAGATGATAAATTACCGATATTTTGCTTTGCGTTACAAATGTCGGAAAAAGTTATATGAACAAGTTGTTCCAAATATTATTCTAACCCCAAATACCAAATTTCATAACGCACTAAAATTCAAAATTCGCACTTTTAGTTTTTTCATTATTTTTAGTCAGGACCCTAAAATTCGTTGTACCGAGATGAACGCAGCGGCAACGGAGCCGAGAAGCTAGTTAGCCTCCGTTGTTAAATCTCCGAACAGCGTGTGATGGCACCGTAGATGCCACTGTTAGGAGACCGGGTCTCCTTAAACGCCTGCTGCGCTGCGCGGAGCATTAGCTATGGAGGCTGGCGGGCTTCTCGGCTCCGTTCATGCATCTTGGGATAACCCAGGGTCCTGCCTACAATAATAATAAAAAACTGAGACGCAATCATGCGTTATAATGCTAATGCTCCATGCGTATGGATATTTAGTGATAATATGGAATTTACACATTATATAATAGTGAGAGTGCTTGTTGTTTTTCGCGATTCAAGATAAACAAAACAGTGTAGCGTGTGTAAAAAATGTATGGGGAGGCTAAGCCTCCCTTTCCTCCTCTGACGAACCGTCACTGAAATATATACATAATATATTGGAATCACTGAGAAACAGATAACCAGCACATCAAATATGTACCTGCTGGAACCACTGAGCAAGAGGTAGCCAGCCGATTAGTACAGACAAGGGAATTATCAAACAAATGAATGCCGTAATCTGGGATAGACAGATTACCAGAAAAACACAAAGAAGAGAATATGTAACACCTACGTTACGTTACGAATATGTACGTAGTGTAATGACTTATAAAGTAGAGAATTAGGTAATCAACGAGACATATTAAGCTAAATTGAAGAAAAATGTTTAACTTGATATGGACACGTTGAGAAGAGCAGTTAGAAGAGCAGGAAAGGGAAAAAAAGACAGACCCCGAAGATCATGTAGGTATGAAGTGGACTAGGCCATGGAAGTGAACAGCCTTAAAGAGAAGAACATCGAAATTCCATCGACAGTAGCGAAAAACGTCGTCATGCACAACATGTCTCAGATACAGGACATAAAATAAATATGAACCGAACGACGATGATAGCTAACATGGAAATTAAAAGAAAACTTCAAATCAGAATAAAAAAACGCTTACAAAAGAGTCATCTAAAATAAATCTTTAATAATAACAATACCAACGACTGGAACCCCTCCTATCTTTATATACACGTACAGGCCAACCACAAGAAGCGCTGCCAAGAACAAGATCGACGATATAAGAATAAAAGATTAAAAGAGTGGTAGCAAAAATCAGAATTAAAAAAGATAACATAATAAAAAATAACATAGAAAAATAAAATTTGAAGTTTAGACGGAAAAAAATAAATACAAATTACAACTCTATGTCACTATCGCTGTCATCTTCACTAGAATCGTTATCTAATGTTATATTATTGGTTTAATATGTGAGGTTAATGTTCTGTAATGATGTCCCGTTTTTATAACATGTGAAACACAATTTTGCCACAGTGTTGGGGAAATCTTTTTTATTTCTTCTACAACATGTGACACCGATTCGCTACTAAATTTGGGATAGCAGTTGTTTCGCCGTAAACTTACCTTAAGTTGGCTCCAGATTAATTCAATGGGGTTGAAGACACAGTACCATAGAGGTAATCGCAATATATTATGACCATCACGTTTGGCTAATTCGTCTATAACAAATTGTTTCTCAAACACTTTTGTGTGAAGAACTTCCAACATTTCTTTTTTTGTATATGTTTCTTCAAAGTACAAATCATTGTCATACAGAAAATCAGATATCTGCTTTTTTGTTGAACCTACACCGGGATTTTTCTAATTTGTTCGCTGTGATGCGTTGCGTTATCCATTACAATTACACTTTTTGGAGGCAAATTTGGCAACACCTTCTTTTCAAAACATTCCTTAAACAAGCTACTCGTCATAAATATTTTCATGGTAGTCCAGCTTTGAATCTTTAATGTTTTTTGTCGATAGTAAAAAACTTTCCCCTCCAAGCCAGCCATTTTTGGATCCAATGTTCAGAATAATTATTCGCTGATCTCTATTAATTGAATAATTGGGTGCACATTTAATAGAATCGTCTGTCCAACCTTTTTGAGCAGTATCGTGGGTATCGAACCATGTTTCATCTAGATAAAATATTTGTCTTCCTTCATCTCTAAATTTAGATATAGCATCGAAGTATTCATTTCTCCATTTAATTAGACGAGGGTAATCCATTATTGATGATCGCTTATTAATTTTCTTGTGTCGAAAACCAATGTAATTCAAAAATCTTGATAAAGTTGAAGGCGAATACGTAATGGAATAGTCTATAACAAGTTGATCGTAGATCATACTAAGCGTTGAAACTAGGTTTTTTGAATAGAAATTGTAAATTGCTCTTCTAATTACCTCAACGTCTTTTTCATTTACTGCTTTATATGTAGAAAAGTCACTCCGCTTTTTACGAGGTTGAATTCTATTCGTAACAATTTTCCACACTGTTGTATATGGCATCCTTGTCAGTCGAGATGTTGTCTTGATGAGGAATTTACCGTCTTCTGGATTTGGATTATCTTCTTTCACAGTTTGATAAACATTCCTAATAATTTCTTTGACATCATCAGATAAATGTACACGTGTTTTACACTTAGCACTAGCTTCACCGATTTCAGACATTTTACTTGAATAGTCGCGATCTAACCTTCTATTTAAATGCAAGAAAATAACTGCCTGAATGTGCAAATGTCAAACTTAAATATGTTTGCCCCCCTTTCATAATGTTCCACAATGTATGTATGTTTTCTGGATAAATAAATGATACTTAATTTTACCTAAATACCTATAAGCACGAGAATTATGTGTAAAGCTATAGAATAATAATTAGAGGTATATCTTATCTTTAACTAATGCTCTTTCTAATGATTCTTTAATTTTTTTATTTAAAGATAGAAAGCTGCATTATCGGAAGTCCATTTTGTTTAAAGTGAAAACGATATAAAACACATTATAATCTAACTCCATAAAATTCACGTAATGAGCGCATTGGACATAAAAATTGTTTGTGATCGTTTGTAATTACTAATCGTAATACAGCAAACAAAATTTTTAATACATTGTCTAGAAATTTTAATTTTAATAATTTATTTGCATTGGTAGGTAACGAGTCAGTTCTGTAAATAATATAAAGTACGGCCCTAGTAGCTGTTCCAAAACTATTGCCACCCGTCGCAAAGATAATTGAGAGATTAGTAACGTCAACTATTTATTATGGTACTAAATCGGTAGGGACATCCCACCAGCGTCAGGTCAAATTTCTTATATCGTGACGCAAAGAATAATAATAACCGTGTCGATCGGGAGAGTCACAGCACACTCCCACCTAGCAATGCAAGTTCCGTGTTAACGATAGTGATGTTGAAAAAGTAACCATTCGTTACAATGTACTCGTTACTTACAAATACCAAAAGTAACGATTACTATACAGAAAGGCAAATCGTTACTTTGATTACTCTGATTATTTAGTTACTTCGTACCAATCGTATCAGAGCGAGTAACGACTATTGTATCTACTTTGATTACTCTGATTACTTCGTTACTTCGTACAAATCGTATCAGAGCGAGTAACGACTATTGTATCTACTTTGATTACTTTGATTAGTTCGTACCAATCGTATTAGAGCGAGTAACGACTATTGTATCTACTTTCATTATTTTGATTACTCTGATTACTTCGTCACTTCGTACCAATCGTATTAGAGCAAGTAATGACCATTGTATCTACTTTTTTTACTTTGATTACGCAGATTACTTCGTACCAATCGAATCCGAGCGAGTAACGACCATTGTTTCAACATACTTTGATTACTCTGATTACTTCGTTACTTCATACCAATCGTATCAGAGCGAGTAACTACTATTGTATCTACAACCAGTACACTTGACTACTTTTCTTGTCTAGTTTCTAGACTGATCGGAAAAATGTGGAAATGATAATGTTTCTACAGTGAATGTGGAAATCTGTGATAAAGTTATATCGGAATACCTATACAAAATACCTACCTACTGAGAAATACGATTTTCGATATGATTACCGGTACTCAAATACAAAAGTAACAAAAGTAATCATAGTAATCAAAGTAACGAATACTGTAAATGATTACTCCTTATATCGGAATACCTACACAAAATACCTACCTACTGAGAAATACTATTTTCGATATTATTACTGGTACTCAAATACAAAAGTAACAAGTAATAGTAATCAAAGTAACGAATACTGTAAATGATTACTTTATACGAAAGTAACGATTTGTAACGAATACTCGAAAGTAACTATAATCAACATCACTAGTTAACGAGGGAAACGGCGATTGTCGCATTAGCCAGTGATAGGGAGTGTAACTATATGCCATATGGCGGTAAATTCAAAAGGACTGTAAAATTAACTGGGACTGAGAACTCATTTTAATGTAAAGGAAAATCAATATAACCTTAACATAACAAAAGAAAACAAAATCCTTATCCTATAAGATAATATTTATATCGTTGGTTGATAAATATAAGATTGATAAAAATATATCTGTATATTTATCAATCAACGTTAGTTTCTATGTTTCGTATACTATTTGGATTTTCTTGTGTTATTTGAGGTTATATTTCTTTTCCATTACATTAAAATGTCAAAGTGGTTAAAAAATTAAAGAATAAAATATAGAAAACAATCTTTATGTATAAAAATGTTTATATGTATGTTCATAAAATATGTTTTTCTATTCTCATACTAAAGTATATTAATTATGATGTCACTACCTGTATCATAATGAACTTCATTATGATACAGATTTTCATTAAGATACAGATTTTCAACCAATAGAATCGCGATATGACATTCGCGATAAAGATGGCACACGCGCAGTGACCAATGGCGAGTCAAATACGTACGCTTTGACAGTTCTCAATATGTAAACAAACTGTCAAACTGACAAAATACTTAATGTGTTTGCGTTACAAAATTAATAAATTTGAATATATTTCTTGTTGCGAATGATCATAGAAAAAATAGTGTATAAAACTTGCATTTAATTATCATTATGAAGCTCGTACTCTATACGAAACTCGCCGCATACGGCTCGTTTCGTATGCGGCGAGTTTCGTAACCCTCATAATGACCATCATTAAATGCTCGTTGCATAATATACTATTATTATCAATTATCAATGTAAAAACTTAAAACACAACTACCTTATTACACATTTATTTACACAATATTATTATTAATTCACCAGTTATAACCACACCAAAATTGTACGCATTTGGAATAAAACACAACTGCTGTAATTCACTTTACACTTTTTGTTGCCGGATGCACTCTTTTGCACTATTTAAAGGCTATTTATGAAAAAATAAATAAAACAAATAAATATGGCGTCGTATTTTTCTCAAGGAAATGAAGACCAATGAAGACTGCCATAAAGAAAATGACAACCAACTGAACGAACGACGTGCAGAAACCTGCAGAAATGAGACTAGCAGTGCCACCCCACGAAAGGGAGCTCCCGAGCAAACGTGCGTTGACCTTGAATATCCCTGTTACATTGCTAGGTGGGGGTGTGCTATGGGGAGAGTCAATTTACTTCAAGCACCAGCAGATACGTGACTACCTTGTAACGATAAACCTTCAGCCTGACGTTTAGCAGATCAACAGCAGAGAACCGTTCGCGCTTCGATACCAGCGCAACCCCACTCATTTCGACTTCTACTCCGAGGCATCTAAGGAGGGCAGCGTTAAGCTCTAGACTCCCTGGTTAACCAGTGTAGTGAACAGGTAGGCCAATCTGGGTGGTGGAACTGGTAATGTAGTGACGAGATGCTCCACTCATCATTAAACAAGATTCGTGTAATCGTGTAGTGAACGGTTACCGCCATCTCTGATTTAGAGTTGTATGAGTGCCTGTCTAGTTGCACTGGAGTGAATTATAACGCATTTATATTATATATAGGTGCTAGTCTGTGCGTAATTGCTTCTTGTGTTATATTAATTGAATTTTCTTTTGATAGTAATAAATACAATTTAATTTTTCCTTTGCAGACCTCTGCCAAGGGAGCTTTCTCCGGAACAGGGCGAAGAGAGAACATTATTTTATTTTATTATTTTAAGTTTAAACTGCATATAAATATACATTTATTTTATTTTAACCTCTATTTTACTGAGTCTGTTGTCCTGAAAAACTACCCGTCACAACCTGACTTGAAAATGGCAAGTACGACCTCTCCGAAACTTCCTCAAAACAATGGTTTCTCGTAAAACCAAAATTGTTCAACGCAGACTCATACCCGGAAACCCACAGAAATGGCATATAGAAAGTATATACAGTGCGCTAGAATAAGTGTTACCCCCCTTATTAACTTATTTATTTTTTGTACATAAGCAAAACTAAGCAAAACAATTTAAAATATATATACAACGTTCTTAGGCGTCAACGCCCTTTGGTAGGGATCTATGGAGGAGTATCACCAAGCCGCAAGCCCTTATCCCTTGCCGTACCGCTTCTCCAAAGGCCCATCAGACACTAGTTTATTCCAGACCAAGTCGTAGACTCTATTGAGTTTTATACTACGGCGTTGGCCTTTTATAAATTTCATGACCTAGCTGAGGCTCGAACCAGCGATCGCAAATCGCAAATCCACTAAACTTGTCGATCAACTGCGCCTCAGCTAACTAGACCGTCTAGACCGATTGATTTTTTTTTATAATTAAAGTATATCGATAAGTAATCGATTTTTAAAATAATCAAAGTATAATATTATAGCATCAATGTTTCGAACTTTACGCGATTCCTCTCCAGGTGACAGGCATAACTTTGATTTTTTAAATGGCAAAGTACATCATGTGACACCTCATTTAAAAGCTTTTGAAATGCTGATTACAAAAATATATAGTATTTTAATCCTTTTTGAGAGCGTAGGCGCAAAATTTTGGTCGAACTCGTTTTAAACTCATAATTTTTTTTTGAATCCTGAGAAAACTAATAAGTATTTTTGAAAAATTTTAACGCAGAATGAAATATTACAGTATTATCGATGGTAGAAAGTCCCTGAGAACTTCTGTAATGTTTATTTTAATAAGTCACAGGGGTAAAAAAAAGAGAAAATTTATATAAGTTATTTATTATATCATTTAAAAGCAACTTTTTGTTTATTCTAAGGGAATATTTGCCTTTGGTAATAATCTAATATTTCATTATACATTTAAATTTTTCAAAAATATCTACTTATTAGTTATCTCATGATTTGAAAAAATTAATGCGTTTAAAAAGAATTCAACCGATATTTTGCGCCAATGCCCTAAAAAATGAATAAAGTAATATACAATAAGCACCAAAATTAACGCACCACTTTAAAAATGGGACATATTTGATGTCTTGTATTTCCTAAACCTGTTGTCCGATTTTAGTGATTTTTTTAATATGTTATAGCTTTATTCTTCAAGAATATCGGTGTAATAATATTGTTGCTAAACAGATAAGTGTCATTGTATACCGGGTGTAACAATGATCGTGTGTTTTTTCCTCAAAGTTTGGAACACCCTGTGGAATATTCTGGCGTGTATAAAATATTGAAATTAAAACTTAACTGTAGCCTTATGCTTTCTTAACATTATGCTTTTTGATTCATTAGCTTATTTTGGATAATAAAACAGTTAGGTGCTTTAATAACTAGCCATGTTCTTCATCAATACTGGGTGTTTCTAAATAAGTGCGACAAACTTTAAGGGGTAATTCTGCATAAAAAATAATGACCATTTGCCTTATAAACATATGTCCGCAAATGCTTCGTTTCCGAGATACGGGATGTTGAGTTTTTTCTTACAAACTGACTATTTATTGATTGCTATAAAACCGGATAAGATATGCAAATGAAATTTGGCAGGTTTTAATAGGTAGTTGCGCATTTTTTGGCATACAATTAAGAATTTTATATTCACCATTGGCGTGCATATGGGTCATATTACCGGGTCATATTACCCGTATGCACGCCAATGGTGAATATAAAATTCTTAATTGTATGCCAAAAAATGCGCAATAACCACCTTTTAAAAGCTACCAAATTTCATTTGCATATCGTAACCGGTTTTAAAGCAATAAATAAATCGTGAGTTTGTAAGAAAAAATTCAACATCCAGTATCTAGAAAACGAAGCATTTGCGGACATATGTTTATAAAGCAAATGGTCATTATTTTTTTATGCAGAATTACCCTTTAAAGTTTGTCGCACTTATTTAGAAACACCCTGTATTGATGAAGAACGTTGCTAGTTGTTAAAGTACCTAACTTTTTTATTATCCAAAATAAGCTAATGAATCAAAAAGCATAATGTTAAGAAAGCATAAGGCTACAGTTGAGTTGTAATTTCAATATTTTATATACGCCAGAATATTCCACAGTGTGTTCCAAACTTTGAGGAAAAAACAGACTATCATTGTTACACCCGGTATACAATGACACTTATCTGTTTAGCAACAATATTATTACACCGATATTCTTGAAGAATAAAGCTATAACATATTAAAAAAATCACTAAAATCGGACAACAGGTTTAGGAAATACAAGACATCAAATATGTCCCATTTTTAAGGTGGTGCGTTAATTTTGGTGCTTAGTGTACATTTTTGTAATATGTATTTTAAAATCTTTTAAATGAGGTGTCACATTATGTACAATATTTCTCATGATCATCTTTCAGTGCGTCACAGTTTTTCGATTTCTTTCTAACGCATTAAATTGTATGTGACAGAAAAAAAGGCACGTCGGTGATTACATTTCGTCGGTGATATTTTTATAACATTTATTCTAGTTATTCTAGTTGTCGATAGATGGCGCCATAATACAAAAATTATTTTTTTTATTAGATAATAATATTACAAATATAATCTGTATAATTTATAAGACTATACAAATCAAAGAAAATACCATTTTATAAATGCAAGAAACACATCTGATTTGTTTCTATTCCAAATTAAAAATAAAATGTGACAACTGTCAGATTTAACTAAAATGTCATGTTAGAATAAATGTCATAAATGTGTATTATCACGGACTTACCCTTTTTCCTATCATTTGTTACGCACTGAAAAATGATCATGAAAAGGACAATACTTTCCCATTTAAAAAAATCAAAGATCATGTCAAAGCATGTCACCTGAAGAGGGATCTCGTAAAGTTCGAAACATTGATACTATGATTATTTTAAAAATCGACCTGTCCGAGCGTTTTGCTTATGTGTTTAAAATAAATAAGTTAATAAGGGGGGTAACACTTATTCCAGTGCACTGTAATATGTGTGTATTTTAAAGCATTTAATTAATTCTGTACTGTGAGAACTTCTCCATAAAATATGTAATTACTAATCTAACCGACTTCCTTAATTTGAATATCTGTGTCAGTTGCATGAAACGCTACATTTTACAATATACTATTCAATTTACTAATTGAAGATATTACGAAAAGTGCAGTGTCTATTATAGGTTTAGTTATACGTAATTTAATTTCACTATACAAGAGTATTCCAATTAGAAAGTACAAACCATAGTCAGTTGAAAACTAGATATTTAAAAATCAAATAAAAATTCTAAAGTATGCTATAAGTAATCATATTTTAAAATGTTTTTTTACCCCCTTTGTGGCTCAGTGGTAAGCGAACCTACCTTTGGATTCAGGGGTCGTGAGTTCGAATCTCATTAGGGGTAGGAAGTTTTTCATTTATTAAAAATTAATAAGTAAAAATAGTTTCTATCCTTGTAGGATCGGTACTAACCAGGGGAACCGCAGACGTTCGGATACAATTAGAGTCTCTCTGTAAATATAACGAAGTCGACTTTTCAAAGTAACAAGACATTTACTCAAACACACTCACACTACACACTACCCTAGGTATCTGATTGCAAAATCAACTGTACCATGTAAATGGCCATTAGCTGTTGAGTTATTAAACTAAGAAAAAAAATTATTAAAAATTGTATCACCAGTAATTGCTTTGTAGCATTTTTTAAATTATTATGATTTATCTCTAGCATGCTAAATTTTAGGACATATTTACAAATTTTATTTTAAATTAAGTCGGAACTTTGGAACCAGAGAAGCATTATTCATTTTATAGGCCATTGTTCAGAGATGTTGAAAGAGATCAGCCGAGAGATCTATTTAGAAAAATACGCTACCTAACAAGAGACTTCAAAGCCAGAACTTGGGCCATTAAAGACAACACTGGAACTCTGAGAACAAACAGAGAAGATATAGCAGAGACATGTAGATCGTATTGCAGGGACCTATATAAAGATGATCAACGCCAAGAACTTGTTAACCAAATCCCTGAAAAGGTGGAAAAAGAACCTGATATACTTGAAAAATAAGTAAGACTGGCGATCAGTAAGCTCAAATATAATAAAGCTCCAGGTCCAGATATGATAACAGCAGAAATGCTCAAAGTCACAGAAGAAACTGGCGTAAAATTACTTCATGTACTCTGTAACCAAATATTTCTCTTATATCACATGCCCAGTAAAATGTACAGTAAAATAATGCTACATATAATCAATGAGAGACTAAAAACATTCCTTCAAAGAGAAATTCCACAAGAGCAAACTGGATTTACCAAAAGTAGAGGTACTCGAGAACACCTGTTAAATGTAATACAGATAATAGAAAAATCTAGGGAATTCAATATTCCACTGTACATATGCTTTATAGATTATCGTAAGGCGTTCGACAGGGTCAAGTGGAGACACTTATGGCGAATACTAAAAGAAGTAGGCGTACCACAACACCTTATTTCGCTTATAACTGAACTATACGAACACACTACTGGATCAGTTAAAGTGCTTGACACATTTTCAAACGAATTTCATCCAGAACGGGGTGTCAGGCAGGGATGTATACTATCTCCACAATTATTCAATATATATGGGGAGCATATTATGAGAAGAGCACTTGAAGGATGGAAAAAAGGCATCTCAATAAATGGTCATAAAATAAACAACCTACGTTTCGCAGATGATACAGTCCTTCTTGCAAATAGTCAAGCAGAGCTGATTGATCTTATACGACTGGTTGAAAACGAAAGTCAAATATTTGGTCTGCAATTAAACATATCAAAGACAAAGATCATGATAGTGATAGACTACATAACAATCATCCACACATAACCACAATTGACCGGTTTGAGGTTGTGAGTTCATACTTATATCTGGGATCATTCATCACAAACACAGGGTCATTACAGGAAGAGATTAAACGTAGATGTGAGATAGCAAAAGTTGCCACGGCAAAAATGACCACAATATGGAAAGACTGTCAAATTTCAAGAGCGTTAAAGATGAGGTTAATCAACTGCTTAATATTCCCAATACTAACCTACGGATTTGAATCTTGGACCCTCAGAAAATCGGAAAGAAGAAAGATAGACGCCACTGAAATGTTCTGTTGGAGACGAATGCTACGAATTCGTTGGACCGACCATAGAACAAATAATTTAATTTTGAGAGAGCTAAAAGTTAGCCAACGACTCTCCAGTAAAGTCCATCTCCAACATTTAAAATACTTTGGACATGTTATGAGAGCAAACACAGAAAACATGGAAAGACTCATTATACAAGGAAAGGTGGAAGGCCGAAGATCACGAGGAAGATCACCCACAAGATGGATCGATCAAATTACAGGAATATGCAAAAGACCTATGCATGAGTTAAAAGAAATGACCAGAGCCAGGGATCTTTGGAGACGGACAATACATGACTTCACGTCGACCACTACACTCCTCCGGGGGGTCAGGATTGAAGGGAGAGTTCAAAGATGAAGGGATATAGAACAACTGGTATATATGTGTTTTATCGACTTAGAGAAGGCTTTTGACCAGTTAACCCATGACAAATTATTCATATTTGTGTGGTGCAACATGGATGAATTGATGACCAAGACCTCCGTATTATCAAAAATTTGTATTGGCATCAATGTGCAAACATACGAATTGGTATGGAAATATTATCGAAGAAATCAGTGGAGTGAGGCAAGAGTGCATTTTAGCGTCTCTTCTGGTTTATCAAGTGTCCGATCCGTTGCAAACGTTGGCTATTAACATGGCAATTCTGATCTTGCTTACGACACTTCTGAATAGTTCGACCGATGTGAGTCCGAACCACTTCCGCAGATTTTGGAGCCACGAGTGTCTTCTTCTACCTGATCCTCGCTTAGATTAGTCTTAGATTAAGAGGTACAAATTAAAGTGACCGAAGTTAATGTCAATAATCTCAGATACGCAGAAGATACGGTTCTGATTGCTTCGAATAGAAGAAAGTTGCATCGGTTTATAAATAGAGCAACCGAAGCATGTCACCAATTGTGCTAAAACTTAATACTTTTAAGACAAAACTTATGGTTGTCAGCAAACGGAGTTAAAAACAATTAACACCAGAGCGAATGGAATAAAGCTAGAAAGAGTTAACAATATCACCTATTTGGGCGTCAAAATTGACGATAACTGGGATATAAACAAATACATAAGAATACGAATTGAAAAAGCTAGAACTGCCTTCCATAGCGTAAAGGATTTATTTTATTTAAGGGGGAAGTCTACTGTGACAAGGGAAAAAACAGACCGATTCTCCGGATTTTTTTTCTAACAAAAACCGTCATCTTTACTATATACAGGGTGTAACAAAAATACAGGTCATAAATTAAATCATATATTCTGGGACCAAAAATAGTTCGAATGAACCTAACTTACCTTAGTACTAATATGCACATAAAAAAGTTACAGCCCTTTGAAGTTACAAAATGAAAATCGATTTTTTCGAATAAATCGAAAACTATTAGAGATTTTTTATTAAAAATGGACATGGGCATTCTTATGGCAGGAACATCTTAAAACAAAATTATAGTGAAATTTGTGCACTCCATAAATATTTTATGGGGGTCTTGATCCCTTAAACCCCCCTATACTTTTGTGTACGTTCCAATGAAATTATTATTGTGGTACCATTAGTTAAATTCAATATTTTTAAAACTTTTTTGGCTCGTAGTATTTTTTCGATAAGACAGTTTTTATCGAGTTGCGACTTCTTTTTTAATATGTTTACATAAAAATTTTATGGGGGTTTAGTTCCTTTAAACCCCCCAAATGTTTGTGTACGTTCCCATTAAACTATTACTGCGATACCATTAGTTATACACAGTGTTTTTAAAACTTTTTTGCCTCTTTGTATTTTTCTGATAAGGCACCTTTTATCGAGATGTGGCTTCTTTTTTAATATGGTTCAAAATATACCTAAAAATGTAAATCATAAATAAATTTTCATATTATTACAAAGTCTCCATAATCGTACGTATACCCCAGGCTGTGGGTGCAAAAACGTGATATAATTCAGGAATTTTTGAAACCTATCAGTTGTTGTAAAGGACGATGCCAGGAATAACTTCTACTAAAATGTAACCAAAAATATTGTGCGCTTTTTTTTATTGCGATTTTCATTTGTTAAATTTGCAATTTTTAATGATTTTAAATTTTGTAGCTTAGGATATTGATCTTAGAGAAAAACTTTTTAATAGAAAGTTGTAGTAAATTAAAAAACCTACAATTTGAGCTATGGTAAGTTTAATTTCGTTAATTGGTTATTGCAAAACAGCCTGCGAAAAGTCCAAAATGGCCGTTTTCTACAATTGCATTATTTATTGTACAAATAATTTAATTTTTTTGTATTTTTTAAAGCTTTAAAATAAAGATCTTTCAATTCCAAACTAAAAAAAAATTGTAAAGCCAGATTAACGAATTTGTTGCTAAGATATTATAAATTGTTTATCCCAAGAGGTCAAATGTCGAAGGCTATAACTTTTTGAAAAAAAAAAAAAAAAATCGTAGAGTTGGTGAAACATCCAATCTCCTTCTAAAGAGTTATATTTTCATATTATGATGTAAATAAATGCGTAAAACATTTTTAAACCTCTAATTTTTGGGTTTGAAAATAAGGGGGCAAATTTCGTTATAAACATTTAGAGCTGAAGCGGCCCTGTACATCCTATGAGTTTTTAACTTACAGATTATTGTTGCTGAAGATGAAACAAAGATTTATAAAAAAATAAAAAATTTCTACGACCAACTGAAACCGAGATAATTTTTGGGTTTGAAAATAAGGGGGCAAATTTCGTTATAAACATTTAGAGCTGAAGCGACCCTGTATATCCTATGAGTTTCTAACCTACAGATTATTGTTGCTGAAGACGAAACAAAGATTTATAAAAAAATTAAAATTTTCTACAACCGACTGAAGCGCCGAGATAATTGTTTTTTTCTCTTAAATCGTAGTGCTTTTATTTAAAACAATTAAGAAATTATTTTACAGTCATTGACTAAAGAAAGACTTATATTATCTTAAAATAAAAATTATTATAAAATATAATTACATTTAATTATTAAAAATTATTTTTTAACTCGGTGCTTTTGCAAGCGGCCGAATTTTACAAATCGCCCGGCTCGCTTCATATCCGCGCGCTCGGAAAATTTTTACGTAACTTGTATTAAATTTTTACAGAAAACAATTTAATAATATTACCATTATAATATACAGTCTATATACCACTGTATTTTTTTTCTTGGTAAACTTTTATATGTGAAATCCAAAAAGAATAGTCACTACAAGAAAAAGTGTTATATTTTATATTATAGTAAGAAGTAACACTATTATTATTATATTTATATAACAATGAAAAAATTAAAAATATAGTTATAATATATTTCATATAAATTGTTGTGATCTTAGTTTTGTAATCTGATGCTGTTCTCAGATGTTATTTATTTTAATTAATTAATTAATAATTATCTCATTAATCAAACAAATCAAATACCAATATAGTGTCAATCTCAGGGCTAAATTATAATATCAATTACTTATTTCCGTGGCTTCAAAATATTTCTCAGTGAATTCCTAATCGGGATAGATAAGAGAGAGTAAAATAATACACACATATGAATTTCAATTAGAAATTATAAAATCGTTTATTTTATCTAAATGGCACTCAATGCTTAATATTTCTTTTATCTTACCTTTCTATCTTTATTTAATACAAACTTACAAACATGGGAATCTTATTTCTTTTTGTCTCCAAAGTTATTTTATTTAAAATGAACTATTATGATTTATAAGTGATAAATTGATTTAGGTTTGATAAAAAATTTTTAATAATGATTGTGTGCTTCAATTTTCAATGTGGTATTTACTACATAAACCATACATTCATGTCATAACAAAATAGACTGACCTTTACTGATGATTTGACAATGTCTTCACACAAAACACGTTTCCTCCTATCTTGGGTTTCGATCAAACGACTCGTACCAGCTTTTCAGCAAAGCCTCTGCTCCTTTCTGAAAACTACGCCTCGTACAGCCCTCGTTCCTGCCGTCTCCTTATTCCGTGTTCTACCTTTTTCAAACACTTCAACAAAAGCGGGATACTCTAGACTCAAGGAGTTATATACTATCTCGACTCGGCCTAACACTCGTTCCACGATATCTTACTTTTTTAATAAAAAAAAAAAAAAACAAACTAACTATACCGGCGTTTCACTTTTTTTGTACACTCTTCTCGAAAACCGGCCTTCGCCTTTCGATCGCCAAAAACCTTCTGCCACACATCTCTCATCCATTCTCCTACTTCAAAATTACCCTTTCCAGCATTCAAAAATCAACCAATCCCAAGCAACCTTCAATTATCCGTATTTATCAACACAACTTTCCTTTTTCTAAATATCTTAATGGATTTAAAAAAAAATAATATTCCCCATTTCAATTTTACTTTCTACATTAATACAACATTTACAAATTTAATGACCTGTTATCTTATTCACTAAAGTATTAGTTAGCGGTGGTTAATGACCAATCCTTCCGCGAACACTTTCTTTGTACACATCACTCTAATTGTTTATTTGAGTCGTATTGTTCCCGCGGTTCGTAAACACTTCTCCGAATCACTCTCTTAAAAGCTACCTAGACATAATTTGTTTTATACAGGGTGTTCCAAATTTACATGCCCGTGGTCGAGAAAAATGAAAACCTTTATTTTAATTTGACTTTTATTTATAATTATAAACTTTTATTTCTTATATCAATTAGGAATATAACAATATGTATCATTTTTGTAATATTATTTCTTCAGAAATGAAATTTCACATATAAAAGTTTATCAAAAAAAAAAAACAAATACAGTGGCAAATAGATTGTATATTATAATGGTAATGTTATCAAATTGTTTTCTGTCAAAATTTAATACAACTTACGTAAAAATTTTCCGACCGCGCGGATTTGAAGCGAGCCGGGCGATTTGCAAAATTCGGCCTCTCGCAAAAGCACCGATTTTAAAAATAATTTTTAATAATTAAATGTAATTATATTTTATAATAATTTTTATTTAAAGATAACATAAGTCTTTCTTTAGTCAATGACTGTAAAATAATTTCTTAATTGTTATAAATAAAGGCACTACGACTTAAGAAAACAAAACCAATTATCTCGGCTTCAGTTGGTTGTAGAAATTTTTTATTTTTTTATAAATCTTTGTTTTGTCTTCACCAATAATAATCTGTAAGTTAGAAACTCATAGGATGTACAGGGCCGCTTCAGCTCTAAATGTTTATAACGAAATTTGCCCCCTTATTTTCAAATCCAAAAATTATCTCGGCTTCAGTTGGTGGTAGAAATTTTTTATTTTTTTACAAATCTTTGTTTCATCTTCAGAAACAATAATCTGTAAGTTAAAAACTCATAGGATGTACAGGGCCGCTTCAGCTCTAAATGTTTATAACGAAATTTGCCCCCTTATTTTCAAACACAAAAATTAGAGGTTTAAAAATGTTTTACGCATTTATTTACATCAGAGTATGAAAATATAACTCTTTAGAAGGAGATTAAATGTTTCAAAAACTCTCTACGATTTTTTTTCAAAAAGTTATAGCCTTCGACATTTGACCTCTTGGGATAAATAATTTATAATATCTAAGCAACAAATTCAGTAATCTGGCTTTACAATTTTTTTTATGTTTGGAATTGAAAGATCTTCATTTTAAAGCTTTAAAAAATAAAAAAAAATATTTGTACAATAAATAATGCAATTGTAAAAAACGGCCATTTTGGACCTTTCGCAGGCTGTTTTGCAATAACCAATTAACCAAATTAAACTTACCGTGCCTCAAATTGTAGGTTTTTTAATTTACTACAACTTTATATTAAAAAGTTTTTCTCTAAAATCAATATCCTAAGCTGCAAAATTAAAAATCATTAAAAATTGCAAATTGAACAAATGAAAATCGCAATAAAAAAAAGCGCACAATACTTTTGGTTACATTTTAGTAGAAGTTATTCCTGGCATCGTCCTTTACAACACCTAATAGGTTTCAAAAATTCCTTAATTAAGGAATATTAAGGACAAATAGGGATTGATCCTGATTGAGAAATGAAATAGTTTTACACCGAACGAAAAAGAGTAATAAGGAAAACAATAAAAATTCGAAAGTTACACTATTTCGGCCATTACATAAGACATCCAGAGGGATATAACCTTCTAGACTGCATAATACGGGACAATATCGCCGGCAGAAGCAGTCCAGGTCAAAGAAGAACATCCTGGCTACGAAATCTCAGAGAGTATTTTAGAGTAATAACAAAGTTATTATTGCGAGTATAATCGCCAACGTTCGATTATCAGAGTACTGAAAAAAGAAGAAGATATATATGCTTTTGTTAAGTTGGTGTTAAGTTGGTAGATTGCCATCATACGTTGCCGGGTTGGTATGTTGAGTTGAAACACTGACTCTAACTTATAACTTTATTTATGATTTACAACATCCATCAACATAAGGTTACTAAGATTGTTGTTTAGCGGGGTAGTCCTTCAGGACATTCTTCTCACAGGACGGCTCACTAGCATAGTAACGATCTTAATCTTACTATGAATAATGACAATACTATAATCCTCAATTTAATCCCTCTGTGGGCTATTTATCTCTTCTTCCAACTCGGACTTTGGAAGTAAACTATACGTGAGTCTCTGCGAGGTTACACAAACAAACTTCGTCAATCAACCTTCGTTTTGTTTGTGTATGTAGAAACAATATCTTTTGTAACAACCTAAATTACTTAAAATTATATACATTTTTTCGATACATATTATATTATACAGTAAGGGTTTTTTTCCCTCACTGTACACTTTATAATTATATACTTTAGTATATTGTTGGTTACTTTATACCGAAGTCACTAAAGAACTAGGTCCGTTAATATTATCATCAAACATTTGCCCATTTTTTTAATCAAATATTTATTTGGGAACTGTTTGATTAAATATAATTATTACTGAACTTTTGCTTGTCACGTAAAACAAAAATTACCAAGATTATATATAATAGGTGCAGGGAAAATCAGGTAGAGAATTGGGAAAAAGGGAACTAAGGTAAACAATTTTCTATTTTTGCTGCACGTGTTCAGAATTAAACGAGAGGTTATTACAATACAGTGCCGGCGGGATCTGTCGAAAAGCAGAATGGACATTTTCCACAGAATAATGAACATTTTCAATAAAATATTACTTTATTGCTGGAATCACCTCAGGGTGTACCCTGTATCAACATTCACGATATACAGGGTGTAACAAAAATACAGGTCATAAATTAAGTCACATATTCTGGGACCAAAATTAGTTCGAATGAGCCTAACTTACCTTAGTACAAATATGCACATAAAAAAAGTTACAGTCCTTTAAAGTTACAAAATAAAAATAGATTTTTTCGAATATATCGAAAACTATTAGAGATTTTTTATTGAAAATGGACATGATTCTTATGGCAGGAACATCTTAAAGAAAAATTATAGTGAAATTTGTGCACCCCATATAAATTTTATGGGGGTTTTGTTCCCTTAAACCCCACCAAACTTTTGTGTACGTTCCAATTAAATTATTATTGTGGTACCATTAGTTGAATTAAATATTTTTAAAACTTTTTTGTCTTTTTGTATTTTTTCGATAAGGCAGTGTTTATCGAGTTGCGGCTTCTTTTTTAATATGTTTACATAAAAATTTTATGGGGGTTTTGTTCCTTTAAACCCTCCAAATGTTTAGCACGTTCCAATTAAACTATTACTGCGGTACCATTAGTTAAACACAGTGTTTTAAAAACTTTTTTGCCTCCTAGTATTTTTTCGATAAGGCACCTTTTATCGAGATGTGGTTTCCTTTTTAATATGGTTCAAAATATACCCAAAAATGTAAATCATAAATAAATGTTCATAGGTATTATTACAAAGTCTCCATAATCGTACTAAACCATATACAAATATGTATATGGTGGATTTGACATATATTCAAAATATCTCGATATAAACTGACTTTTCGAAAAAGTATTGAGAAGCAAAAAAGTTTTTAAAACATTGTGTTTAACTAATAGTACTACAATAATAATTAAATTGGAACTTACACAAAAGTTTGGTGGGGTTTAAAGAAACAAAACCCCCATAAAAATTTTATGGGGTGTCCAAATTTCACTATAATTTTTTCTTAAGATACTACTGCCATAAGAATTCCACATGTCCAGTATCAATAAAAAATCTCTAATAGTTTTCGATATATTGGAAAAAATTAATTTTTATTTTGTAACTTCAAAGGGTTGTAACTTTTTTTATGTGCATATTTGTACTTAAGTAAGTTAGGTTTAATCGAAGTATTTTTGGTCCCAGAATATTCAATTAAATTTATGACCTGTATTTTTGTTACACCCTGTACGTCAGTCACAAATTGTTGATTTTTATTTTATAACTCGAGAGATATTGTTTCCTACAAAAAATGAAAGTGTACAAGTTTAGTAAATAGCAGTAATTGGGGAATAATTAGACTTAGGAAAGCACTAGAATTAGGAAAAATCCTGAGGGATGTCTGAGGGATGTCATCTGGAGAAATAAAGATATGAGGCTGGAAGGTAAATTACGCATATATACAAATCATGTGTAAGACCGATCATGACGTACGCGATAGAAACAAGAAGTTTAATTTCAAGGCTATGGTCCCATTATTCATTTAGCTCGTATCCCAAATAATTGTATCTGGGTATTTTCTCTAAAACTCTTTCATTATCGTAGATTGTTTCGACCTCAATCTTGTTCTTACTGACAATCATGTCACTTGTTTATTTTGTGTTCAGAGCCATTCCATCCATCTCGCAATACTTCCAGCAAAAAATAGACTCCCATAGAAAATGTCCAGTTCAAAATGTCCAATTCCTGGACTAATGTACCTACTCCAATATGCTCCGTGAACTTTAAAAGGATGGTTTTAAAACAAAGAACTTGCTATTATACTAAGTGGTTTTAATTAAAAAAAAAAAAATCAATGAGAAAATCCCAATAGTTGGCTGTATACCATAGTTTAAAAAACCAATACAGAAGTAAAAACTTCGAGATGTATTCTGGTATAAAATCGTTTATTTAAAACTATAAAATGTCATCGATTGCAGAACGTTTTCGTTCTAAACAGAACATCTTCAGTGCCTAGAATGAAGTATTTCCACGTTAGTTTAAAGCAAAAGGTTAAAAATGTGACTGTTAAAATGAAAAATGTGGGAATACTTACATCCTGCCGAGTATTTTGAAACTAGCACACTGTAAATAGTGTTAACATCATCATATATGGTTTACATAATGTAATATGTTAAAATGTTATGACTACAAGTCGATGTTAATAGATAAAGTGGAACACATGCTAAAAGGGTGCCATGGTTCCCTGCTCGAAGATGCTAGGTACTTGCCAATTCAATGGGCACAGACCAACTGAGAAATTAGAAATATCCACTTCATAATTTCTCAGTTGGTCTGTGCCCATTGAATTGGCAAGTACCTAGCATCTTCGAGCAGGGAACCATGGCACCCTTTTAGCATGTGTTCCACTTTATCTATTAACATCGACTTGTAGTCATAACATTTTAACATATTACATTATGTAAACCATATATGATGATGTTAACACTATTTACAGTGTGCTAGTTTCAAAATACTCGGCAGGATGTAAGTATTCCCACATTTTTCATTTTAACAGTCACATTTTTAACCTTTTGCTTTAAACTAACGTGGAAATACTTCATTCTAGGCACTGAAGATGTTCTGTTTAGAACGAAAACGTTCTGCAATCGATGACATTTTATAGTTTTAAATAAACGATTTTATACCAGAATACATCTCGAAGTTTTTACTTCTGTATTGGTAGTTTTAATTACTTTACTGAAAATAAAAATTCTTTACGTGGTTCTTACGTTTTATACCTCATTAAAATGTATTTAAAACAACATTTTGTTACTAGTAATGGCAAATATTTACCATGGAATATGGATTTATCCTTTTTAAAAATTGTTTCCATGAAAATCAATATAGTTTTACATGCATTTGAACGAATTTTTGAAGCATTATGTCTATTAGGAGCGAGGTGTTTTCAAGGTATACATTTTAAACGCATCGATAAGTTTTTAAACGCTGAACGGCTGAACAACTATTTATTTTGGATAAACCATATATAAATAGCAAAACGAACAATTTTCTACCAAATTCGTGTTACTTGGAAGCTATGTTTTCTACGTATACAATTACAGGTTTTCAAATTATGTCACAAGCACATCTTCACAAAAAATGAAATTGAAAACTATAAGAGGACACATGATAACTTTTAACTGCACAAAAATTAAGGGATCTCTGGTAATAAAAGAAAACAACTATCCCAAAGGCTAGGAGATAAAAAAACACAGTAAAAAAGCATAGAATAAATATTATACAATAATTACTATCAGAAGTCCATAAATAACAGAACTTGTTTTTATACGGGCAATACAAATTAGAAAAGATAGAAAGGCTCACTGTGCTGCTGAGGGTTGATATCTTAAGCTGCTAGCAGTATATTCATTATAAATATATTTGTCTACAACCGTGTTAAAAATGCAATTTTTAGCACTCCATACGAGCGTTAAAAATGCTACTTTAAGGCACTAGTGCTTTAAAATTTTTGAGGCACTGCAGTTCGTATTGACCGTATAGGCAATTTTGATGTAATGTCAAAAAAATATAAAAATGGAATGTCAGTCAAGTTCAAGTAAAGGTTTTTGTAGATATTGTCCTGTAATTACATTTGTAGAAAAAATATTTTATGATATGCCTGTTAAAAAGTACATTTTTTAAGGCACTCATGTGAATGGCAGAACTTGCTTCGCTTATTTTACAAACTTTCACATGCTTGCCTTAAACGTGTACTTTTAACACTTGTATCATAAATAACTATTATATACAATCTAATATTTCTTACTATTCCGTGCGAATTTAAAATAAAAAAGAACACACGAAGTCAAACAATATTTATTTTAAAGAAATTTAATAATAGTCCATGTGGCGAGACCGCTCCCGTCTAAAAAACATTTCTAATTCGGTTTCTCTGCGGATTCATATTAAAAAATGTCCCCTTTAAACAAATCTGAATGGCGCCGGACGGAATTTTGGGAGAGAAATTGTTTAAACAATTTTTTAAACATATACATAAGATCTTATTGCCCCAAAACATATATTTTTAGGTTTTTTGGGCCATTCTAAACAAGAAAGTTATCTTGTGATTTTTCTCAAAAATTGACAGTTTTCGAGTTATAGGCGATTTAAAATCTAAAAAAACGCGAAAATACGCATTTTCTAGGCTTAAAAACTCATATTTAAATTAATAATTTTAAGGGTTCCAGTAACTTGGATTAAAGCTTAAACATTCCTTTTCAACATTACGAAGAGTGATCGGGTCTAACTTCAATTTAGATCGTAGTTTTTTAATTGTTAATTATGCGTGTCCATCCGGTTTTTTTGCCGGTGCGGCGCGCACTATTTTCAAAAATCTCCTATTTTCCTCCGAAAAATATTTTTTCTAGATTTTTTGGGACATTCTAAATAAAATAAGTTTCTTAACTTTTTCTTCAAAGTTAACAATTTTTAAGTTATAAGCGATTTAAAATCCGAAAAATGACAAAAAAACACATTTTCGCATTTTAAATCGCTTATAACTTTAAAACTAGTAACTTTTGAGAATATATCAAGAAACTTATTTTATTTAGAATGTCCCAAAGAATGTACAAAAAATATTTTCCGGAGGAAAATAGGAGATTTTTTAAAATAGTGCGCGCTGCACCGGCAAAAAACCGGATGAACACGTATAATTAACAATTAAAAAACTACAGTATAAATTGAAGTTAGACCCGATCACTCATCGGAATATTGAAAAGGAATGTTTAAACTTTAATCAAACTTATTGCCACTCTTAAACATACTAATTTAAATATGAGTTTTACGGCCTGGAAAATGCGTATTTTCGCATTTTTTAGTTTCTAAATCGCCTATAACTTGACAACTGTCAATTTTTGAGAAAAATCATAAGATACCTTTCTTGTTTAGATTGGCCCAAAAAACCTAAAAGTATATTTTTTGGAGCAATAAAAGGTGATCTTATGTATTTGTTTAAAAAAATTTTTGTTTAAACAATTTCTGCCCAAAAATTCCGTCCGGCACCCTTTAGATTTGTTTAAAGGGGACATTTTTGAATATGAATCCGCAGAGAAACCGAACTAGAAATGTTTTTCAGACGGGAGCGGTCTCACCACATGGACTATAACAAATACATAACAATTAAATAAAACAATAAAGTATTTAACAAACAAATTGAAAGTAGTTGTTTTCAAGTCAATAGCATACAAAATTTCAATGTAAAACGAATAATGTTTAACTTGTTTTTATTTAGGTTTTTTGTATTTTGTGGTAGTCATTGTTATCACATCTAGTCCTTATGCAAGTTTCAGTTTGCGTGGGCACGCTCCTAAACAAATTATCAATATTTTGTTGTGGTAGGTTGCTCCATCCTTTAAAAGCAGCTAGTACTAGCCGTGCGATGTTCTGTGGATTATCCCGGTGAGCTCTAATTTTTTTAAGCATATCCCACTAATACTCTATAGGATTAAGCTCGGGTGAGCAAGCAGGCCACTCCAAACAAGGGATACCTTCTACTTCAATGATGTCTGTAATTACTCTAATAGTATGTATAGAGATCCATTATCATGCAATAAAATTAAATTTTCTCCTGTTGCAGCTCTGCAGAGCCTGACTACAGGTTATCAACATACCTATGACCAGTTAAAGTTGATTCGATGAAAATTAAAGGAGTTTTTTTACGGATCACAATTCCTCTCCAGAACAATACACTTCCTCTTGTATATTTGTGAACAGATCTGACAGTTTTTGTTCTTGCTTGTCTTCCCCGACCTCTAAGTACACGATTACGTTGGTCATCTGATTTTTCACCTGATTACATTAAATCCTGACTGTTTTTGAAAGTAGCACATTTTATCAATTCCCAATGTTCCAGTTTTGGTGGTGAAGACACCAATTTAAACGACCAATCTTGTGCTGCCTGGATAACTTGGGAACCCATAACTGTCTCCTGAACTCTTTTTCTTATCGTGTCTTCCAGCTGATTGGACAATTAAACCATCGTAGAGAGCTGTTATTACTTTTGGCGACTTTCCCTTGCTTTATTTTTGAGCTTGCCTAGTTCCTGTTACCTAGCATATGTTTTGGACAGAACGCCCTGTTTTACGCCTAGCTCTGCAGCTATGTATATCTGAGAACATTACTTTCTCCACAAGACCAATAATCTTTCCTTATTATAAGTTGTATAACCCCACATGAGGCATATTTTCGTTTTTGGACGCAAAAGTTAGTTTATTTATTTTCGTTCAACTTGCAACTCAAGCAAATAATCTTACCGCACCGGGCCATACTATGCGATTGTCTTACCTTTAATCTTCACAACAATAACAAGTTTTTTCAAAAGAAATAAATATTACTTTGAAATACATGGTGATTCCATATAAGTTTGGGTGTGTGTATTAGCGTTAGAGGCGCTTCTCTCCATTGTTTCCGGTCCCTTGCTTTTTTTCCAATTCGGGTTGTGTTTCTCTGCATGTGTTAGAATAGAAAGGAGACATCTATTAATGGAGAGAGGGAAGAGAGAATTTGACTACACCTATAAGAAAAGACGAAAAGGAAAGATCAATGAAAAGATGACAGGAAGAGTGGAACAACACGGAAGATGTTGCTCAGTGGAGACTAAGATGTTAATCCCGAGCCTAAGGGACTAGGTAGACTGTGGTATACCATATATTGGATACATGGTAGTTCGTTAAGCGGGCCCGAAAAAAATCTATCCTTAGAAAAACTCGAAATCGTCAGATTGAGATAAGTTAAGTACATGCAGAAAATTGTATATTTTGAAAATCTGACGGTTTGAGCGGGACGTAAGGAAATGGGTGAGTCACAAAATTTCACACGAACAAAGCGAATATTTCGAAAAATAAACGTCAGATCGAAAAATTAAAAAATATAAGTTCAATATTTTCAAAAATCTATTGAATGATACCAAACACGACCCCTCACGGAGAGTGGTGGGGGCTAAATTTAATCTTTAAATAGGAACCCCGCTATATTTCGCAAAATGATCATCAGATCACGTATTCAATATTTTTGATAAATCTATCGAATGACACCAAACACGACCCCTTACGAAGGTGGGGCAAGGGGTTACTTTAAAATCTTAAATAGGAGCCCCATTTTTTTTATCGCAGATTTGGATTCCTTAAGTAAAAATAAGTAACTTTTATTCGAGACATTTTTTCGAATTTTGGATAGATGGCGCTATAATCTAAAAAAACGATTGTTGCAAATGGAAAATTGAATTAAAAAATGGAAAGTCCCCACTTAAGTGGAAAATTTGACTTAACTTTTTTTGGTTTTAGGACCTAATCTTCACAACCCAATAGGTCCCCCTAACGCTCGAGTAACTGTAAATTTAGAATACTTTCCTCCCCTACTATTAGGTTGGTTGGAATAAATCAAGTACGTTAAAGATTGATGTTAATTTCTGGCTTGGCCTACATAATTATGAGTATACAATCAGCCTTATCCTTAAAAAGGGCACAAGCTCAATTAAAAATATTTTATTTTCCTTTTCGCCCTCCCACTCAGAAATCGTTTTAAAAATACAAATTCTCGAAAAATTAATTAAATTATTTTCAAGTGATTAGAAAATCACTCAGCTTTTTGTTGGTTATCATTCGACAAATTTTATTTTTCCAATATAATTTGGGATGTTTCAGTTATTGGTCTGTTGCCATTTTTATCACTTTCTATAACAGGGGTGGCCAAGCTGCTTAATAGTCCGAGCCACTTTTCACAAGTTGAAGTTTTTCGCGAGCCGCAATCAAATAAATTTTCAAAAAGTATGTAAAGAAGGTATTTACAATTTTTTTAACAGAACTTTTACTTACTGAAAACCGAAATAAAAATTACGAAATATTAAAACTTAATTACATTTTTGTTTTCCTTCTTTTGATAATTCTTTACAATTTGCTGATTAATATGTGGCAGTACTTCTCAGTAATTCTTTTAGATGCTGGTTAGTTAATACTGATAGGTGTTAGGATTTCACGAATTATAAAATGGTCCACACAAGTACCTTGTTCCTAATATGGAAATAATTCGACAAGCATCCTTTTTTAGGGTACCTACTTGGATTCTGCTACAAATTTCCAAAATTTGGTATTCGGCGTCGACTTATAGTTTTATTTTCGAGTTTGATCTTCTTGCGTCTCTATTAATTTTAATTCTCGAGAATTATATTATTGGTAATAATAAAAAATTCACCTTATGAACTATGTTTATTTCAAATGATTTCAGAACAAGAATGAAGAGACAATTTAACATATTTTAAGTCTTCAAATCTATTTTGGAGTTCGGTCAATATTCCTTCCGGCTTTTTTATATACCTACTCGTTAAGTTTTTCTAGTTAAATATTGTAAAAAAAATTTTTAAGTTGAGTAAAATGACTAAAATGTAAAATGTGTACCTAGTCCAAATTACAAATTATATCCGTAGCAAGAGTGATATAAAAATCGGTCTGGATTCGGTTGATTACTGATTTTACATTGCGCCACTCTTATGTAAGGTTCGTTAGCGCAGTTTTCAATGTGTCATATCATTCATTATCTTGTATGGAAATGGAATGTGTTACAAAGTCTTTCATGTTTGTTGTCAGTAATTTAAAAGACATTTTGAAACACATATAGAACGATAATATTTTTTTTTAAATCATATCTAATACAAAATTGAAAATTTACTCGGGTACATTTATCGAGAGCCACAAGTAATCCTTCAAAGAGCCGCATGTGGCTCGCGAGCCGCAGTTTGGCCACCCCTGTTCTATAAGAAGTAATCATTTATTTTGTTATAATCATTAGGGACATTACACAAATTTCTGTATTTTATAATTTAACTAATTATTTGACATATACTTGGTTTGGGGTTTGTATTGATTTTTTATGTGAATGAGCATATTAATGATATTACAAAAACACGATTTCTAAGCCAAGGTATTTATTTTGAAAACTCTAACATGAAGTAAAACCACTTCTATGTAATAGGTATATTTAATGAAACTTTAAAAATCCCAATGGATTGAATAAAATATGTTCATTCAGAACGTTTTCGGACCTATCAGTCCATAATCAGTCGATCCATATACAGGGTGAGGCAGATAACTGGCCTATTAGAAATATCTCGAGAACTAAAGGCAACAGAATCATGAAAATTGGAACAAGGGGGTGTTGAAGGATGATCTATTAAATGAAAATATTTTCATCTCTTTGCAACTTCCGGTTATACCGGAAGTTGCTTATAACTTCGTTTTTTTAAATAGGACACCCTGTATATTTTTACATTTTTGGATTCTCTTCGATGTCTTCTTTCTTAAAATATAAAATTTTGTAATATTATACAGGGTATTTTAAAAGATAATTACGTTTTTTTATTAATTTTGTAGCAAAATTCACACCCTGTAGAATTGTAGTAGTTTGACATCTAAAACTCTACTTACGTTCAAATGATTTTTAATATACTCTACTATTGTTAAGAATCATTAGTATAGCTAAATTTTTAATTTTAGTATACAGGGTTGGTCGAAATTCGGAATGAGTATTTTCTGATTTTTCTTAAATGGAACACCCTGTATTTTAGTATTGTAATGAAATGATATTTTATGGTACTTTTTTATTTCTTAAGCATTCCCTATACCTAACTGCTTTAATTTGTGCTTAATTGTTAATCGCACCAAGAATCTTAACTAAGTAGGTATTTCGATAGCTAAACCATTATTGGTAATTTTAAGGACCAGTCTGGATTAATATGTATTTATTTCTGAAAAATTATTTAGGATTGAGTATTTTCACGGGCAACCTAATAAAATTTTAAGTATTTTTTGTTGCAATTAATGTTTAGCTTGAATCACCAATAACTCACAAATTAAAGCAGTTAGGTATAGGGAATGCTTAAGAAATAAAAAAGTACTATAAAATATCATTTCACTACAATACAAAAATACAGGGTGTTCCATTTAAGAAAACTCAGAAAATACTCATTCCGAGTTTCGACCAACCCTGTATACTAAAATTAAAAATTTAGCTATACTAATGATTCTTAACAATAGTAGAGTATATTGAAAATCATTTGAACGTAAGTAGAGTTTTAGATGTCAAACTACTACAATTCTACAGGGTGTGAATATTGCTACGAAATTAATAAAAAAACGTAATTATCTTTTAAAATACCCTGTATAATATTACAAAACCTTATGTTTTAAGAAAGAAGACATCGAAGAGAATCCAAAAATGTAAAAATATACAGGGTGTCCCATTAAAAAAAACGAAGTTATAAGCAACTTTCGGTATAACAGGAAGTTGCAAAGAGATGAAAATATTTTCATTTATTAGATCATCCTTCAAAACCCCTTTATTCCAATGTTCATGATTCTGTTGCCTTTAGTTCTCGAGATATTTCTAATAGGACAGTTATCTGCCTCACCCTATATACTTGCTAACTAGTCCCAGAACCAAACAATGGTTGTACGTATAATTCAATCTACATTAGAGTATAAAAAGGAAAAAATCCCTCTCACTGGATGTATACCATAATAAAAATTACTAAAGAAGTAAAAATCTTCCTTTCTAGATGGTATAAAATTTATTTAAAATTAAAATATGAAAAAAACAAAAAAAAAATTTTAAATAAATTATATGCCATCTACAAAGGAAGATTTTTACTTCTTTAGTAAATCTACATTATAGTGTTGTAAAATTGGAAAGGCTAAACGCTGATGTTAAAAGAATACCTCCGGGAACATGGTGTAACTCTGAAAGATCCTTTTAACATCGGAGTTTAGCTTTTCCAATTTTACAACGCTATAATCTAGATTGAATTATCAGTATAACCATTGTTTGGTTCTGGGGCTAGTTAGCAAGTATATATGAATTCACTGATGATGGACTGATAGATCCGAAAACGTTCTGAATGAACCTATTTTATTCAATTCATTGGGATTTTTTAAATTTTATTAAATATACCTATTACATAGAAGTGGTTTTACTTTATGTTACAGTTTTTAAATATATGGTATAAAGCCAACCCAGGGAACTACCCCTTTTAGTGTATTTATTTTGCTTATAAAAAGTTATTGTACCTAATATTTAGTGATGCCACCCATATTGATACATTAATAAATCTACTAGGATGTGCATTTAAGATCACACCTTAATTTTTATATTGTGTTGTAATACTGTAAAATTGCAGTGTCGTACGGATTTGATAAATGTCAATGTCAAAAAATTTCAAAAAGTCAATGCTTGCTAAAAATTTCGCGAGTGTTGAAAAATAAAATAAACCGATATCAAACTCGTCCAAAATGGTTAGAATGTATTTGAATGATGCGCAAAAAGCAAGGGCAATTGCCAAACTCGAAGAAGGTTGATCACTAAGGCAATGCATAATATGGAAAATAAAACAAAGATAGGATAATTTTCACTGACGGTTCAAGAAGGCAGAAGATCTCCACAGATCAACAGGATGAAATGTTAGTAGATTATTTTTGAGAGAATCTTCTTTTGCCACAGCTCAAAAAGCTAGAGAAGAGACAGCGTTTCCGGGCAGTATTTGCATTGCACGTAGAAGAATTAAAACGAGTGGACTGATAAATTGTGCAGCTGCAAGAAAACCTTTTGTAAAAAAAATTTGTGAAAAAACCTTTTGTGACTGAGCATTAGGCATGGCGGTTTTTGACAACACACCGGTTTTCGGTTATACCGGTTTTTTTACTTACGGTTTAACCTGGCGGTTATACCCGGCCAAAAAACCGGTTTTTGGAAAAACCGGTTTTTTGTTTTTTAATCCAATAGGTTACAAAGTTACATTTACAATGCACTTTAGTTTGCGATACTACATTCGACTCGATATCAATATGATCAAAATTAGTACTATCGAAAGAACATCAATATCAATATAAATAAAACACAATTTTTAATAAAACCATTTTATTCCATTAAGTAATATATTTATTTATTATTTTACTACTATTATTAAACCAGACTCTTTGAAATGGGATTTAAAAAAAATAATATCAACATAAGTATTTTACTTAAAAATAAATTGGATTATGCAATTTATCTTTTATTTTTACTACCATCAAAAAAAATTATCATAATTTATTACTTTTAACACGTTTGTATATTTGTAGAATAGGTACATTTTAACTCATTTAATACTTCTTGTATTGGTGTATCGTTTTGAAAACGTAGGGAAATTCTTGGAGATTCGTATTCGTAATCAGTAATTCGATATTCATAGTCAGAGCCTTATTTTTGGTAATCAGAAAAAGTCATTCACCCACTTTCAATGTCAAGAGTTAAGTGTGAAAAATAGATGATGTTTGCGTCTAATTCAACCACATCACTTCTTATGTAAATAATATGATTACAAATACCTTTTCAAGGAAATATAATAAAACTTAATAATTGTTTCTGGCTGATGTGAGATTGCACTCTCAGTTTGCTTCTGTATTTATAAAATAAAATAAAACTTGAATAATGGTTTTGTTTGGAATAATTACTTGAGAATAACAATTATGATTGGGATCCAAAATAATACCTAACCTAATCCTAATCACCGTAAAAACCTAATAACCGGTTTTTACTTTAAAAAGAAAAAACTGGTTATAAACGGGACAAAAAAAAAACAACCGGTAAAACCGGTTATTGCGAAGTAAAAAACCCGTTTTAGGTTTAAACCGGTAGGTTTTTCCCATCCCTACTGAGGATCACAAGAGGAGGCAAGTTGCATTTTATTAGGAATTTATAAACCGTGAAGATTATAATCTTAGACTATAATATTAGTAGCCAACCTTAATCGATAATGATGAGGAGGAGAATAGATTTGACAAGAAAAGAAAATATGGAACATCATGTTTATACTTATAAATAAAATGAACTCACGATATATCGTCAGTAATTATTTGCCACGATTACCGTCTCGCTATTATCGATTAAACCCGATTGAGACTATTCGAATCATTTATAAAAACTATTCTGACATTAATATTGAACGTGAGAGGAATAGTGATAGCGTCCATATAATGTGTTTTGAGGCAGTTGCAAACGTTGCCCCAGAGAATAATGGAATAACTGCGTTAATAAAACGGGAAAATTGACATAAAAATAGACGGTGGCGGGAGCAATGGAATCAGCGAATTATTTTTAATCTCGAAGAAGATCGTAATGGCGATTCGGACGGGAGGCTAGAAGAATGTTAATTTTAATAAAAATTTGTTACATTGTAGACGTCGATAGTTATTTTACCATATAACCTAGATTATTATAACATTAGCAGAAGAACAACAAGGTTTTAGGTCGGGAAGATCATGCACCGTCGCTATATTTATAATAATACCCCAGGCTGTGGGTGAAAAATAGGTCGATTTCAGGATATAATTCAGGAATTTTTGAAACCTATCAGGTGTTGTAAAGGACGATGCCAGGAATAACTTCTACTAAAATGAAACCAAAAATATTGTGCGCTTTTTTTTATATTGCGATTTTAATTTGTTAAATTTGCAATTTTTAAGGGTTTTTAATTTTGCAGCTTAGGATATTGATTTTAGAGAAAAACTTTTTAATAGAAAGTTGTAGTAAATTAAAAAACCTACAATCTGAGGTATGGGAGTTTTAATTTCGTTAATTGGTTATTGCAAAACAGCCTGCGAAAGTTAAAATGGCCGTTTTTTACAATTATTGCAATATTTATTGTACGAATAATTTTTTTTCTATTTTTTAAAGCTTTAAAATGAAGATCTTTCAATTCCAAACATAAAAAAAACTGTAAAGCCAGATTAACGAATTTGTTGCTTAGATATTATAAATTGTTTATCCTAAGAGGTCAAATGTCGAAGGCTATAACTTTTTGAAAAAAAGTCGTAGAGAGTTGGTGAAACATCTAATCTCCTTCTAAAGAGTTATATTTTCATATTCTGTTGTAAATAAATGCGTAAAATATTTTTAAACCTCTAATTTTCGGGTTTGAAAATAAGGGGGCAAATTTCGTTATAAACATTTAGAGCTGAAGCTGCCCTGTACATCCTATGAGTTTTTAACTTACAGATTATTGTTGCTGAAGATGAAACGAAGATTTATAAAAAAATAAAAAATTTTTACGACAAACTGAAGCCGAGATAATTTTTGGGTTTGAAAATAAGGGGGCAAATTTCGTTAAATACATTTAGAGCTGAAGCGGCCCTGTACATCCTATGAGTTTCTAACTTACAGATTATTGTTGCTGAAGACAAAACGAAGATTTATAAAAAAATAAAAATTTTATACAACCAACTGAAGCCGAGATAATTGTTTTCTTTCTTAAGTCGTAGTGCCTTTATTTATAATAAT
Source organism: Diabrotica virgifera virgifera (assembly GCF_917563875.1). Classification (NCBI taxonomy): domain Eukaryota; kingdom Metazoa; phylum Arthropoda; class Insecta; order Coleoptera; family Chrysomelidae; genus Diabrotica; species Diabrotica virgifera. The sequence continues at coordinate 39,213,253 of NC_065448.1, forward strand.
TAAGAAATTATTTTACAGTCATTGTCTAAAGAAAGACTTATATTATCTTAAAACAAAAATTATTATAAAATATAATTACATTTAATTATTAAAAACTATTTTTAAAATCGGTGCTTGTGCGAGCGGCCGAATTTTGCAAATCGCCCGGCGCGCTTCAAATCCGCGCGGTCGGAAAATTTTTACGCAACTTGTATTACATTTTGACAGAAAACAATTTAATAATATTACCGTTATAATATACAGTCTATTTACCACTGTAGTTTTTTTTCTTGATAAACTTTTTTATGTAAAATTTCATTTCTGAGGAAATAATATTACAAAAATGATACATATATATGAAATATAATATAACTATATTTTTAATTTTTTCATTGTTATATAAATATAATAATAATAATGTTACTTCTTAGTATAATATACAATATAAAACTTTTTCTTCTTGTAGCGACTATTCTTTTTGGATTTCACATATAAAAGTTTATCAAGCAAAACAAATACAGCGGTAAATAGACTGTATATTATAATGGTAATATTATTAAATTGTTTTCTCTCAAAATTTAATACAAGCTACGTAAAAATTTTCCGAGCGCGCGGATTTGAAGCCTGCCGGGCGATTTGCAAAATTCGGCCGCTTGCAAAAGCACCGAATTAAAAAATAATTTTTAATAATGAAATGTAATTATATTTTATAATAATTTTTATTTAAAGATAACATGTCTTTCTTTAGTCAATGACTGTAAACTATTTTCTAACTTGTTATAAATAAAGGCACTACGATTTAAGAAGAAAAAAAAAAACAATTATCTCGGCTTCAGTTAGTTGTAAACATTTTTTATTTTTTTATAAATCTTCATTTCGTCTTTAGCAAGAATAATCTGTAAGTTAGAAACTCATAGGATGTACAGGGCCGCTTCAGCTCTAAATGTTTATAACAAAAAATGCCCCCTTATTTTCAAAAATAAAAATTATCTCGGCTTCAGTTGGTCGTAGAAATTTTTTATTTTTTTATAAATCTTCGTTTCATCTTCAGCAACAATAATCTGTAAGTTAAAAACTCATAGGATGTACAGGGCCGCTTCAGCTCTAAATGATTTTAACGAAATTTGCCCCCTTATTTTCAAACCCAAAAATTAGAGGTCTAGTAATGTTTTACGCATTTATTTACATCAGAATATGAAAATATAACTCTTTAGAAGGAGATTGGATGTTTCACCAACTCTCTACGATTTTTTTTCAAAAAGTTATAGCCTTCGATATTTGACCTCTTGGGATAAACAATTTATAATATCTAAGCTACAAATTCGGTAATCTGTCTTTCATTTTTTTTTGTGTTTGGAATTGAAAGATCTTCATTTTAAAGCTTTAAAAAATAAAAAAAAAATTATTTGTACAATAAATAATGTAATTGTAAAAAACGGCCATTTTGGACCTTTCCCAGGCTGTTTTGCAATAACCAATTAACGAAATTAAACTAACCATAGCTCAAATTGTAGGTTTTTTAATTTACTACAACTCTCTATTAAAAAGTTTTTCTCTAAAATCAATATCCTAAGCTGCAAAATTAAAAATCATTAAAAATTGCAAATTTAACAAATGAAAATCGCAATAGAAAAAAAAGCGCACAATATTTTGGTTACATTTTAGTAGAAGTTATTGCTGACATCGTCCTTTACAACACCTGATGGGTTTAAAAAATTCGTGAATTATATCACGCTTTTTCACCCACAGCCTGGAGTATAAGGCAGGTTTAAGAGAAATAGTTAGAATACAACAAACTGGCATACTTATGTTTCGTCGACCTTAAAAAGGAATTTGATAGGGTCAAATTAAAGGACGTTATGCATTTAGTGTACACAAGAGAGACCTCTAGGATAATTAAGGGGATGGGTACGTATTTTCGGCTCCAATGTTATTCAAATGGGGATTAATTTTTGGTGAATTCTGAGAAAACTAATAAGTATTTTTGAAAAATTTAAACGCAGAATGAAAGATTACGTTATTTGCGAGGGCAGAAAGTCCCTGATAACTTGTATAATGTTTATTTTAATAAGTTACAGGGGTGAAAATCTAAGAGAAAATTTAGTGTGATTTTTAATTTCAAATATCTCATTCAAAATAAACTTTTTATTTATTCTAAGGGACTTTCGGCCCTCGGTAATAATTTATTCTTTCATTCTGCGTTTAAATTTTTCAAAAATATTTAATGGTTTTTTCAGGATTCGAAAAAAATTAACACAATGTCCGTAATAATATTTTTCAAATCTATCTTTGTCTTACAACGCACTCAGTCGAATAGAATATTGTCAGCATATTGTCAGTCATGCAGTGAAAATCAGTGACCATTTTAAAAATTTGACATGGCAGCGGGAATATTTTGAGATATTGATTAAATAATATTGATATATAGTGTATTTGATAAACAATTGATTTAAGACGTAAACTTAATTAAAAGTTATTTATTGTGTATTATTTGTGAAAGATCCAAGCACAAAATACATCAGGATAATATATTCTGTAATCCAAGTATTTTGTTGTTAAAGATATTCAAAATTGTAAGCGTTCCATAGTAACAATATATTATTAAAAAATAACTTTAACACTTTTCCTCTTTTCTCGATTGAGTATAGTGTATTCCACAAATATACGACTGTTTTGGATTATCGCGGCAACGAATATTTTAGTGTGCAACATAAGAAGTACGAAAGTATTTTGCTATAATAATTACTCCAATAAACAACAATATAATTTGCAATTTAATTTCGTTCTTCATATTTTACACAGTAAAATATTCGTTGTCGCGATAATCCAAGAGGGTCGTATATTCGTGGAATGGGGTATATTAGTTTTTGTTGTAGGTATATATAAATTATTACAATCACTGAATACATAGTGAAAAAATTATCACATTTATTAACTAAATTAATTGTTTGCAATTATACAAATAACAGTTATACAAGAAAAAGGAAAAATTCGGAAAAGAAAATCTAGTCAGATATACAGGGTGTCCAGAAACTCTACCGACAAATGAAGACAGGAGATTCCTCAGAAAATTTTAAGACATTTTAACCCAATTCACCTAGTCCGAAAATGCTTCCTAAGGGAGCTAGAGCTCTTTGAAGATGGCGACATGTAATTAGTTTTTCTTAAATACCTCCAGAACGCTTCTATTTAGAAAAACGAAAATGTGTATACATATTTACTTTCGAGAAATAAATCGATTCCATCTATTGCGAATTTCTAGTACCGGTCATAGGCGTTCGTTTTGGGTAGGGCAACGGTTATTTTATCGCATAACTTTTTTGTCTTCAATTTTTAAGCATTTTTGATACTGGATTATTAAATCGTGAGGTATTCTAGTACTAAAAGGTACTCTTACTTTAAGTCGGTAGGACACACCGTTTTCTAGAAAAATCGATTTGAATGTTTTTAGTTTTGGGAATTTGAAAAAAAAAAAATAGAAAAAAATTTAAAAAAAAACGATGTATTTTACCAACTTAAAGCAAGAGTAACTTTTAGTACTCGAATATCTAATAATTGAATAATCTAGTGTCAAAAATATTTAAAAATTAAAGACAATAAAGTTATGCTATAAAATAACTGTTGACCTACCCAAAAAGGACGCCTATGACCGGTACGAGAAATTCGCCATTAATGAAATCGATTAATCTCTGGAATATAAATATATGTAGCAGTTTTCATCTTTCTAAATAGTTTTTTTGAAACTTTTTTTTTAAATTCAAAGAACGAAAAATTTTCAAATTGATTTTTCTAGAAAACGGTGTATCCTATCGACTTAAAGTAAGAGTCCCTTTTAGTACTAGAATACCTCACAATTTAATAATTCAGAGTCAAAAATGCTTAAAAATTAAAGACAAAAAAGTTAGGCGATAAAATAACCGTTGCCCTACCCAAAACGGACGCCTATGACAGGTACTAGAAATTCTAAATGGATGGAGTCGCTTCATTTATGGATAGTAAATTCGCACACCAATTTTCGTTTTTCTAGATAGAAGCGTTCTGGAGTTATTTAAGAAAAACTAATTACATGACGCCATCTTCAAAGAGCTCTAGCTCCCTTAGGAAGCATTTTCGGACTAGGTGAATTGGGTTAAATTGTCTTAAAATTATCTGAGGAATCTCCTGTCTTCGTTTGTCGGTAGAGTTTCTGGACACCCTGTATAAAGGCTAATAGACTCGGATGGGCAGGGCATGTGATAAGCAGTAACGACAATCGCCTTATAAACAATGTGTTCTGGGAAAGGCCAGATGGAAGAAGGTCTGTAGGGCGGTCTAGAAAAAGGTGAAAAAATGCAGTCAAAGAAGATCTAGAGAAAATGGGAGTGCGACAATGGGATTTAGTGGCACAGGACCGACAAACATGGAAGGCAATAGTAAACCCGGCAAAGACTCACGAAGAGTTGTAGCGCCATTGATGATGATGAGTTATACAAAATCATTCAAAAGCCATCTCTTTAAGTTAATAATGACATTTTCAAGTAGAACGACATTCTAGTAATGTTTACATATCCATACCAGTGTGAATTTTACTACACGTAATTTGCCGTGTAAAAACAGAAAAAGTATTGATAGCCGTAAAATATTTGCGAATTATGCACCGATGGCCTTAAAACGATCGAAAATATCTAGTCCAGAGAAATAAGATTTTTCTCGTGACACATCCCCCGCCGAAACCAAATTTTTTGAGTAGTATGGACATCTATATGTATTAATAACCTATATGTTTCCTGCAGCCGATTTTGATGATATACATAGCTATAAACAAATGAAGATAAGAAAACGCTAAATTTTCGCTTTTTTCGTCTATTACTAAAGAGTGAAGCATTTTAAACAAATTTGAGAGTAAGAAACTAATAAATAATATAAAAAACTTCAATATGGCGTTCGCTGCATATGTCTATCCTTATTTGTTGCTTAGAAAATTGCAAAATATGTCATAAATTTTGAGATTTTATAAATGTTCATAACTTATGTAAAAATTAAGTTAGAACTTTCTTATTACACGAAATGCTGAGACTTCTAGTGCTTAAATTATATTCTAAATTTCAAAATAATTGGTCAAATAGTTTAAAAGTTATTTAATTTGTTTATCCCAAATTAATTTTTTTTGCAACGCTATAAGTCAGAAAATGATGAGGTTACAGTAATACTTCGGACATTTTATGAAAGAAGAAGATTTATGCTATTAACTTAATTTAAAAAAAATGACAAAAAATAATTATAAATAGTGTAAAATTATTTTGCAAGAACATGTCGATTTTTTGCTTATAAACAATTAGAATAACTTTTTAACCGTTACCCGTAGAAAAATTATTTTTCCATATTTAGAAAGACTAAATTTTTATACACATTTAGAAAGAAAAACAATTGTCCTACGACAATTAGGGACAAAGTTAGCCCCCTTTTTTTTAATTCACGGCAGCTTTGTTTATAACAATTAAGAAATAAAATTAGCCGCATTTGAAAGAATATACTTCAAAGTTTTAACGTACCAAGTATACAAAAGATTTCCTTTCAAGGAAATCGTCCACAAAGCTTAAAATTGTGGCCCTTAAAATTGGCCGGTGTTGAAACTTGGGATAGCGATGAGAGGGGGGAAGGAGCTGTTAACTGTATCTCTGGTTCTCGATTATTTATTTCGTTGTTTCTTTTTTTAATTTGTATGTACTTTTTACGTACATTACGAATATGCGTTATTTAAATAAACTAATTGTTATACACACCATCAAATTTGTTTAAACAATTTTTTTTCAATTTTTTAAATAATATTTGATGTAACTTTTATTGTAAAACGTACATGGCGTAACAAAAATACAGGTCATAAATTATATCACATATTCTGGGACCAAAAATAGATCGATTGGTGCTAACTTACCATAATACAAATGTGCACATAGAAAAAGTTATAGCCCTTTGAAGTTACAAAATGAAACTCGATTTTTTCCAATATATCGCAAACTATTAGAGATTTTTTATTTAAAATGGACATGTATCATTCTTATGATAGGAACATCTTAAAGAAAAATTATAGTGAAATTTTTGCATCGCATAAACATTTTATGGGGATTTTGTTCCATTAAACCCCCCAAACTTTTGTGTACAACCCAATTAAATTATTATTGTGGTACCATTAGTTAAACTCACTGTTTTTAAAACTTTTTTGCCTCTTAGTATTTTTTTGATAAGGCAGTTTTTATCGAGTTGCGGCTTCTTTTTTAATATGTTTACATAAAAATTTTATGGGAGTTAAACACAATGTTTCTAAAACTTTTTTGTCTCTTAGTATTTTTTCGATAAGGCACCTTTTATCAAGATGTGGCTTCTTTTTTAATAAGGTTTAAAATATGCCTAAAAATGTAAATTATAAATAATAAATTTTCATATGATTACCAAGTCTTCATAATCGTACTTAACCATATTATACAAATATGTGGTGGATTTGACGAATATTTAAAATATCTCAATAAAAACTGACTTTTTGAAAAAGTACTAAGAGGCAAAAAAGTTTTAAAAACATTGTGTTTAACTAATAGTACCACATTAATAATTTAATTGGAACGAACACAAAAGTTTGGGGGGGGGGGTTTAAAGGAACAAAACCCCCATAAAATTTTTATGGAGTGTCAAAATTTTACTATAATTTTTTTTGTAAGATGCACCTGCCGTAAAAATACCACATGTCTATTTTCAATAAAAAATCTCTTCTATATATTGGACAAAATCGATTTTCATTTTGTAAATTCAAAGGGCTGTAACTTTTTTATGTGCATATTTATACTAAGGTAAGTTAGGTTCAATCGAACTATTTTTGGTCCCAGAATATGCGATCAAATTTATGACCTGTATTTTTTTTACACCCTGTAATTATTATATTACTAATCCTATTCAATTATTCCTAAATCTAAAATTGGCTTATAATATTAAATTAAAAATAAAAAATCTAAAATAAACTAGGATTCATTTCTTGATAAACATGCTACTAGATAAACGAAAAATGAAATGTAACAAAATTAGAGAGAGGATAAAAAGAACAAAATTATTTTCAGAAATTTTCTACAATATTGTAATAATTGTATCTTACAACATTGAAAGTTATAATTTTAAGATTGCAAAAAAACAAAAATTAAGATATTTCATACATTTTGGTATGATAGCAAGACTATTAAAATAAAATTAAAGGAGGTTTATCTAGGAGTACTTGTATTTTTATGAAAAACGTAACAATTATCAGTTACCCATTTATTATAAGTTTTTGTAAAGTCAAGTGCAAATGATCCACTCCTATAATTGCCAATAAAGTCATCCTAAAAATATCGTAAAAGAATTTCCAAAAATTGTTTACACAATTTACATAGTTCATTAAATAACCACTTTATTAACAAAAAACATATCCTTAACGTACGCAGAGAGTACATACATACACAGTAACATACTTACATAGTAAGTTTAATAAAAAACTATGTATTATTATATTATTCATAAATATGTTTATTTTGTGATTAAAATTACTTCAAATATTATTTAAAAAAATTGAAAAAAAATTGTTTAAATAAATTTGATGGTGTATATAACAATTAATTTATTTAAATAATGCATACTCGTACTGTACGCAAAAAGTACATACAAATTAAAAAAGAAACGTCGAAATTCATAGGCGAGAACAAGAGATACAGCTAACATTTCCTTCCCCCTTCTCATCGATCTCACAAGTTTCGAGGCCGGCCGATTTTAAGGGTCACATTTTGAAGCTTTGTGGACGATTTGTTTGAAAGTATATATTTTTTATATTTGGTACATTAAAACTCTGAAGTATGTTCTTTCCAATGTAACTGATTTGTTTTCGTAATTGTTATAAAGAAAGCTGCTGTGAATTAAAGAATGGGGGCGGCAACTTCGTCCCTAACTGTCATAGGACAGGTTTTTCTTTCTTTAAATTTGTATAAAAATTCAGGCTTTCTAAATGTGAAAAAATAATTTTTCTACAGGTAATGGTTAAAAAGTTATTCTAATTGTTTATAAGCAAAAAATCGACGTTCTTGCAAAATAATTTTGCGATACTTAGAATTATTTTTTGTCATTCTTTTTTAATTAAGTTATTAGTATAAATCTTCTACTTTCATAAACTATCCAAAGTATTACTGTAACTTCATCATTTTCTGACTTATAGTGTTACAAAAAAAATTAATTTGCGATAAACAAATTAAATAACAAACTATTTGACCAATTTTTATAAAATTTAGTGTATAATTTAAGCACCAGAAGTCCCAGCATTCCGTTTAATAAGAAGATTCTAAGTTCATTTTTACATAAGTTATGGATATTTATATAAACTCAAAATTTATGAATTATTTTGCAATTTTCTAAGCAACCAATAAGGATAGACATATTCAGTGGGAGCCATATTGAAGTTTTTTATATGGTTTATGAGTTTCTTACTTCCAAATTTGTTTAAAATGCTTAGCCATTTAGCAATAAACGAAAAAATCGAAAATTTAGCGTTTTTTGATCTTCAATTGTTTATAACTATGTATATCATCAAAATCGGCTGCAGGAAACATATAGGTGATTATTATAGATGTCCACACTACTCAAAAAATTTGGTTTTGGCCTGGAGGGGGTTGTGTCACCAACAGGCTATTTTTTTCCTTATTTCTCTGAACTAATCTGCGAGAACAATACAATCAGAGTAAAAGTAGATGAAGAACTAACTGACCCAATTGAAGCTGGCAGTGGGATAAGACAGTGGCATAAGACACTTTACTATAGAGTTGTCTCTGTAGGATGATGATGATGTCAAGAATGCGATATTTTCAAGCAGGTATTCACATATCATGCAATGGGATGAAAAAAAATTATTTCCAAAGATTCTTAGATATTATATACAGTCCGTCTAATTTACTTACCGTTGCACGTCATTATCTACGTTAGAGATCTAAGTTGACATTGTTGCCCAATTACAAAAAATTCTTGAATTCATTTTAAATCAAATACATCACACAATTTTTGCGGAAGTGGATTATACAGCAAATTAAATTAATATTCAGTGTAAATAAATAAAAACTTTAGAAATAGAAAACAAGAATTAAGTTATAATCTTACGTTAAAGTACATAATAAAAACAGTAAATATGAAGTGTTAACAGCGCAACTGTCAAATAAATGTTACCAATTTATGCCAAAATATCACCTTCGTTCGATTATAGTTACAGTGTTTTCCGAACAAATTTGCTTCATAAAAACGCTTTATAATCCATTTATACAAATAAATGAAACATTATTGTGTATTTCTTTAAGTAAAGATTAATAGAAATCTTTAAAAATTATTTCTACGCGTATATATAAAATATCTCTAGTGGCTGTAATGCCAGTGTACTTGGCAAAGTGATTCTAAAAAAGAACACACCTACCGCTTAAATATTTCGTGTTGGTATCATGTGACGTCACGGGCTATGACGCGAATGACGTGCAACGGTAAGTAAATTAGATGGAGTATAAAATATTTCCAAATATTCCTGCTTAAAATAATATTTTAATTGATTTATGAACATGCAATATTTTGCACAGAACAGTTAAACTATTGACAAAACTTGTAAAAACGGGAGCACATTATTAAATTGCCACAAATTAAATTATTTAATGGTATATTCATTTATCAAGCTATCATTTACAGTTTTGCATCCTTTATTTCATCTATCATTCAATTGCGATAATATTTAAATGTAATAAAATTATTTATTAATTAATAAATTGAAGTAGTCCAGAAAGCCACTGCGCATCCGATAGGAAAAATATTCTAATTCGGATTTTTTGCACAATCTTACTCAAAAAGGACCCCTTTTAACAATTTTGCATGTTGCCAGGACCAAAAGTTGGTCAAAAAGTTTTTAAACGTTTTTTTTTGTTTTTTTCCTAAAATTATTTTTTTTTGCATGGAAAAAATTTGTTTTAAGTTTTCTGGATCATTTCAAACAGAAAAGATCTTTAGTGACTTTTCTCTAAAGTTGATAGTTTTTGACATATAAGCGATTAAAAATTGAAAAATTGCGAAATCGGCCATTTTTAACCCTCAAAAACTACGTGAAAAGCTGAAAATTTGAATGTTGCCAAGGTAGGTAGATATTCTTTAAACATCGATTGATGAATTGCCGAAGAGTTTTTTGCAATACAATATTCAAAACTCGTTTGTTTTTTAATTGCTAATCAAGCGTGCGCGACACTATTTTCCACCGACAGTAAATGAAAGGAATAAATTCGTTATTTCGTAAACCGGCGACTTTAAGGAAAAATACCGAAACAGGTCGATTTTTATTTTTAAATTATGATATTGTGACATATATGGTATACTAGTGACGTCACCCATCTTGGCCTGATGACGTAATCGATGATTTTTTTAAATGAGAATAGGGGTCGTGTGCTAGCTCATTTGAAAGGTTCTTCAATTCTCTATTTAGTAATGTAAACATTTACATAATTATTTATACAGGGTGTCCAATAATTTAATTTTTTTGTCAATTTGCCAAATGATTTAATTTAATAAAAATTTTTTGGACACCCTGTATAAATAATTATGTACATGTTTATATTACTGAATAGAGAATTGAAGAACCTTTCAAATCAGGTAGCACACGACCCGTATTATCATTTAAAAAAATCATCGATTACGTCATCACGCCCAGATGGATGACGTCATTAGTATACTATATATGCCACAATATCATAACTTAAAAATAAAAACCGACCTGTTTTGGGATTTTCCCTTAAAGTCACCGGTTTACGAAATAACGAATTTATTCCTTTCATTTGCACTACACTGTATACACATGCAACGGTGGAAAATAGTGTCGCGCACGCTTGATTGGCAATTAAAAAACAGAGGGGTTCTTGATATTGTATCGCAAAAAACTCTTCGGGATTTCATCAATCGATGTTCAAAAAAATATCTACCTACCTTGGCAATATTCAAATTTTCAGTTTTTCACATGGTTTTTGAGGGTTAAATATGGCCGATTTCGCATTTTTTTCAATTTTTAATCGCTTATATGTCAAAAACTATCAACTTTGGAGAAAAGTCACTAAAGATCTTTTCTGTTTGGAATGATCCAGAAAACCTAAAAAAATTTTGGTCCGTGCAAAAAAAAATAATTTTAGGAAAAAAACAAAAAAAAAAAAACGTTTAAAAAATTTTTGACCACCTTTTGGTTCTGGCAACATGCAACTTTGTTAAAAGGGATCCTTTTTGAGTAAGATTGTGCAAAAAATCCGAATTAGAATATTTTTCCTAACGGATGCGCAGTGGCTTTCTGGACTAAAGAGATTATAGCTGCCATACTACAAAAAGCTGAGTGATGGTAATAGAAACAATAAGTATAATGAAAAATATTTTTGAGATGTCAGTTTAGTATTATGTAATGTCCTTTTCTGTGATTTGTTTTAGTACAAATAAAGCGTCTACATACAATCTTCAGAGCGTAGGTTGAAAATTTCCGGCCAATGCTTTATAAATGCATTAATTTTTTTTCGAATCCTGAGAAAACTAATACGCATTTTTGAAAAATTTAAAAGCAAAATTAAGAACTACATTATTACCGAGGACCTAAAGTCCCTGAAAACTTCTATTATATTTGTTTTAATAAGTTACAGGGGTAAAAACAGATCAAATTGAGTGTGATTTTAAATTTCAAATATCTCATTCAAAAGAAACTTTCTGTTTATTTTAAGGGTGTTTCTGCCATCGGTAATAAAGTAATCTTTCATTCTGCGTTTAAATTTTAAATGCATTTAAAATGCATTTAAAAAGCATTGGTCCGATATTTTGCGCCTACACTCTTCATGATCTGAATAGCTGTTCTTTCTTCTGATAGTATTATCGATTTATAGATTGTTTGTTAATTTTTTTTAAAGTTTAGATCTGAAATATAAAGCTATCAAAAATTTCACTTATGCCTGTACAAATTTAAAACATAATTATTTTTAGGTAATTTTGCACCTATAGTATTTGAATATTTCAGCAATATCCATTTGAGACATTAGAATTCACAGAATCCAATAGATATTAGAAGTCAATTCTCGGAACGCTCATTTATAAGCCATTATTTATTCAGTGCTCAGTAATTCCGATATTGGTTTATTTTATGTGTCATATAACATTGCATTTTTCTATTTACTACCTATAGTTCAAGTAATGAAGCTTAAAATAGAACAAAATCTCGAAATTGAAAATTTGAGAATAAGTAGTGGATAGTCCAAGGATCAAAATCTATATGATGCCGAAAGGCACTTTTACCATGGAGGGGCCACCCCCATCTCGGGGGTGGACATTTTTATTATATTTTGACCACAAAATTTGGTAAAATCATTCATTCTAAGCAAAATACATTCTATAAATTTTTTTGATAAAATTATTAGTATTCGATTTATTCGCTATCGAAGGTGTTAGTTTTATATCGAAAAAACCAATGTTTTTAATAAGTTTTCTGTTAATAACTCCAAAAGTTTTTGTTTAATGAACACAACTTTACTAACAAAAATGTACCTTTTGAAAAAATAAACTAAACCGTTTTTTTTTAATTTTCTTTAAGACCAATAGTAATCGAGCTATACTTTTTTATATGTTAGCTCTTTTTCGTCAAATGCTAAATATTGTAGTTTCAAAGTCAAAAGACGGGAAAACTATGCATTTTTCGAGGATAACTTGTTCAAACTAATTTAAAGTATTTAAAAATATCTATCTCCAGAAATAAAAAAGTATCTATGTAGCTCAAAAATTAAGTGACTTAATTAAGTGATCGGAAGCAATCTCCTAATTACCACCCTAATTAAAATTAGTAATTGACCTTATTTGCTCTTCTTTATTTATGTACTATTAATATGTTCTAGAAGTTTGACCGGCTTGGAATGATTAGTTTAAAAAAAATGGAGTTAAAAGCGAATAACGAACTTTTGTAGTTTGGAAAAAATGGCCATTTCTTCAGAATAGAAAGATTAGTATCAGATATACGAAAAAATGTTTAAATGTGAAATTGTAGCATATTTAATTCCCAAGAACCTGGTTTGCAAACATTTTTCCTACGGCAAAAATTGAGTGAGCTAAGGACAATTATATGATGCCGAAAGGCACTTTTACCATGGGGGGGGGGGGGGTCCACCCCCATCTCGGGGGTGGACATTTTTTATTATATTTTGACCACAAAATTTGGTAAAATCATTCATTCTAAGCAAAATACATTCTATAAATTTTTTTGATAAAATTATTAGTATTCGATTTATTCGCTATCGAAGGTGTTAGTTTTATATCGAAAAAACCAATGTTTTTAATAAGTTTTCTGTTAATAACTCCAAAAGTTTTTGTTTAATGAACACAACTTTACTAACAAAAATGTACCTTTTGAAAAAATAAACTAAATCGTTTTTTTTAATTTTCTTTAAGACCAATAGTAATCGAGCTATACTTTTTTATATGTTAGCTCTTTTTCGTCAAATGCTAAATATTGTAGTTTCAAAGTCAAAAGACGGGAAAACTATGCATTTTTCGAGGATAACTTGTTCAAACTAATTTAAAGTATTTAAAAATATCTATCTCCAGAAATAAAAAAGTATCTATGTAGCTCAAAAATTAAGTGACTTAATTAAGTGATCGGAAGCAATCTCCTAATTACCACCCTAATTAAAATTAGTCATTGACCTTATTTGCTCTTCTTTATTTATGTACTATTAATATGTTCTAGAAGTTTGACCGGCTTGGAATGATTAGTTTAAAAAAAATGGAGTTAAAAGCGAATAACGAACTTTTGTAGTTTGGAAAAAAATGGCCATTTCTTCAGAATAGAAAGATTAGTATCAGATATACGAAAAAATGTTTAAATGTGAAATTGTAGCATATTTAATTCCCAAGAACCTGGTTTGCAAACATTTTTCCTACGGCAAAAATTGAGTGAGCTATGGACAATTAAAACTTGTAATAACATGCAAAACCACCTTTACCAACCCTCTCAAAGTCACCTCTTTTTGCTACTGAGGATTTTAAAAAGATTTCATATTAATGGGCTTATAGATCTTGTAAAAACCTACAAAACTCTCGTATTAAAAAGCTTTCTAAGACAAAAAAAAATAAAAAAGTTATCTACGGTTCAAAAATCAATATGATTTATTTAAAAAAAAACTAGAGTTAAAAGCGAATAACGAATTTTTGTAGATTGGTAAAAAATGCCATTTTCTTCAGAATAGAAAGATTGGCATCAGAGATACGAAAAAATGTTTAAAAATGAAATTGTAGGTTATTTAATTCCTAAGAACTAGGTTTGAAAAAAAAATTTCTACGGCAAAAATTGAGTGAATTCTAAATGAGTACATATTATCGATAAACATTGATTTTCTTGATATAAAACTAACACTTTCTATAGCGAATAAATCGAAAAATATTAATTTTATCATAAAAATGTATAGAACATTTTTTGCTTAGAATGAATGTTTTTATCAACTTTTGCGGTCAAAATATAATAAATAATTTCCACCCCCGAGATGGGGTGGCAACCACCCCCATGGTAAAAGCGCCTTTCGGAATCTTATAGATTTTGATCCTTGGACTATCCACTACTTATTCTCAAATTTTCAAGCAAATCTATCCATTCTGTAAAAATTGCGAGGTGAAAAGCTTCGGTTCCTGGACTACTAATTATTAAAAAAATATATTAAAAATAAAATTAAAAACGATAAAAATGGTTCTCATGATTACATCCCTTCGTTACGCGTCGGGAGGTAACTTTCATGCATCGCGCCAAAATCTGCTATTTTTGCCCCTTACGTAACAAATAACTGTTACGTAAAATGAGTGGCACACACAATAATCCAGCTACAAAAGAGCTGATATGAATATTGGAAAATACAATTATAGTTTTATTTTGAAAGATATTCCATAGTATTTGCTAAATTTGAAGTAAAACGCTCCACAAAATTGCCTCAAACTGCAAACTTCATCAAAGGTACTCTTTTGTGGCGCATTTACCTCAAATATAGGAAATAATATGAAACATGTTTCAAAATAAAACTATGAGATCTATTTGTATTTTCCATTAAAATGAAAATACATTTTTGCACTAAGTAATATTCATATAATCTCTCTTGTAGCTGGAATATTGCGTGTGCCACTAATTTTTACGGCGTTTAACAGTTTTTTATTCCTGTATCAGGAGTTTTTCAAAGTTCTTTTTATAAATTAAATGTATGAACTTAAATGTAATGTTTTTCGATTTCACGATAAGCGTTATAAATGCCTTTGCCGCATTATCACCCAAATGGGTTAGTGGTTACGACACTAAACTTGTGACAGGGAAATCCAAGTTCATATTCCAGCCATCTCAATATTTATTTTTTCAATATAATTCTTTGTGTTCATCGACTTTACACTATATTTTTTTATTCAGAAAAGACTGAAAAAAAATATTGGGATAACTGGAAAATTAACTCGGATTCCCTGATCAAGTTAAGCGTCGTAACCACTATAACCTTATAAACCATCTCAGTGATAATTGTTAAATGGATTATACTTTGGAGCTCGATAACTTCTAAACGGTTTAACCAATTTTGATCACTAAACGTGAGTTTTACATGAATCTACATATAATGTCTGATGCAATCAAGACCAACTAGAATATCTGAAGATATTTAGTGAACTTTAAAAACCGTTTCCCATCGGACATGGATTTGATCATACTTTGA
Source organism: Diabrotica virgifera virgifera (assembly GCF_917563875.1). Taxonomy (NCBI): domain Eukaryota; kingdom Metazoa; phylum Arthropoda; class Insecta; order Coleoptera; family Chrysomelidae; genus Diabrotica; species Diabrotica virgifera. Next base: position 39,228,984 of record NC_065448.1, read on the forward strand.
GGCCTATACTTAAAAATTCGAATTTTCCCAGATATGAAGTACATACTGTTAGATGCGTCTGGAGTCCTCCTACAAATGATTAGTTTTTGGCGCAATTCGTAGGTGGAAATTTTGAGTACCTAATTGTCGAAAAACCAAAATATTTAAAGTTAAATTTTCCAGTTTTTCGACTATACTGAGCCGTGTGTATATCCTATCCTGATCACTTAGACATTATTTGACAGCTAAACTCAGGCGCTACAGATTTGGTGTATTTACGAGTTTTCGATCTCTCTTTGAACCTGAGATACATTCACCCAAAAAATATGAACTGTTGTACCTACCCAGTCCTAAGGCTGTCTTATCTTCTTCTTCTTCTTCTACGGCACTATAGTCCAAATTGAGCCTTTATTGAGGCCTCCTTTATTTTTTGCCTCCACTATTGCTTGTCTGTGGCTGTTCTTCTCCATACACGGACTCCTAAAAGGGCTTGTGCGTCGCTGTTTTCTGTGTCTTTCCAGCGCTTTCTTGGCTTTCCAACCGGTCTCTTTTCCTGCATTCTAGCATTCAGTGCTCTTTTTGGTAGCCTATCCTCTCCTATTCTTATCACATGTCCGGCCCATTGCAATCTTTGTATTCTAATGAAGTCTGACAGGAGTGCTTCCTTATAAAGTTGATAAAGTTCATTGTTGTATCGACTTCTGAAGATTCCGTTTTCCCTCACAGGTCCTACTATTCTCCTCAGTACTTTCCTTTCGAATGTGTTGAGTTTGTTTTAGGATGTTTATTTCAGGATCCAGGCATCACTGCTATAGCATGTTATTGGTCGAACTAAAGGTTTATAGATTCTCATCTTTGTATTTCGGTGGACACTTTTCGACCGAAATATATGGGAGAGGGCAAAATAAGCTCTGTTTGCCTGCATTATTCTCTTCCGTATTTCTCCATCTTCTGATCCGTCGGCATATATTTCTACTCCCAGGTATGTAAACTTTCCAACTGTTTCAATGTCATCTTTATGTGTAATGTTTTGTGGAACTATATTTCTTCTCCTCTGAGTCATTATTTTTGTTTTTTCTGTGTTATTTTCCAGACCTAGCATTTTTGTTTGTGTTTTTAACTCTGCGTATGTTTCCTGTGCTCCTGTTGATGCTCTACTCATAATATTAATATCATCGGCATAAGCGGCCAGTTGTACCGTTCGGTTAATCAGTAGGTTTCCTCGTCCAGTTTGCATTTGCCTAACCGCATACTCCAGTGCCAGGTTAAACAATGTTGGGGCCAGCCCATCTCCCTGCTTTAGTCACTGCGAAATATGGGTGGCTGTCTTATGGGTCATCAAAAGTCACAAACTACACCGGTTCTAAATCGACCCTGACCCTCCTTTGAAACATAGAAAGAAGAAATAAAGATTAAGGTCGGTGTAACTTTTCCACACACATACACACACACACACACACACACACACACACACACACACACACACACACACACACACACAAACACACACACACACACACACACACACACACACACACACACACACACACACACACACACACATACGCACAAACATTTCCCCTTTTTAAATAGAAATTGAATAAAATTTCTGAGCTCGGTAACTTTTGAACGGTATAGCCGATTTTCAAAACTAGACATACGTTTGAGAGGTAATCATCAATACTATCAGCAACCGTAGATGCTTTATTTCAGTTTTCGAAAAATTTTGGAAGTTTTGAAGACGAGAACGAAAAACAGACCCCAAATGGGAAGGACCGTAAAACCCATATCATTGGACCAAAATGGATGATTGGCATAATGGATTGACGGGTCTTTTCCTAAACTTTAAGATGAGATTTGACAAATTTTTCAATTCGGTCAGGTTACCAGAATCGAAAATTTCGCATATACAAATAGTTTAATTAACAATAGTGTATCATGTAGGGGGTGTGCGCCACTGGCGAGAAGTACCGTTCTCTGGGATATTATCTATAATAAATAAAACCCCTGTAGATATTTTCACCAAAATTATTTATTTACCAAAAAATAAATTAGTTATTTGTTTGCATCAATTTTAATTATAAACTTTTGGTTGTGCAAATGTAATATTTGCTGCGGTTTAATTGCCAATTAAAAGTGTAAATTAAAAATGACTTTTAAGTTGTGGATGCAGAATAAATAATATGTATAATAATATGCAGTGGCGGCCCGTGGCTTTAGGGACAGGGTCGGCAAGGTTTTTGTCTCCTCAGATAGGTCTACCATCTAATTAAAAGGCTTCAATCATCATAGAAGATTTTTGGTTTTTGTTTTTTTTTTGTTTTTTTTTGTTTTTTTTTTGTTTTTTCACATAGATTTAGAACCTAAACATGTTTATAAATTAACTTTAGTCTATGTTGTTTGCACGTAGCAAAATGGGTAATAACATCATCGTAAAGTTTATTAATGTGTTGGAGAGATTTAATAGTTTTTTTCTATTGACATTTGAGAAAAGCGTGACATTCTCTTTTGTTTCATGGTGTTTCGACAATACGTTTTGACACTTTTGAGACAAGAGAAATCCCGTTCATTTAAGGCACAAGTTGGTAGCAATGAGAGTATTCATGATAATAATTTATTAATTTCGGGAACAGTTTGTTGCAATGAATTACAGTATATAAAATTATACATATTTTGTAACTTATCCCATCTTCCGAAAATATTTGGATCAGCATATAAAACTTTTAATTAATTTCCTTAGTTTATTTGATTAAAGAATTATGGATAGTTTTAATACACTTGTCTAATAGATATTTTGAAAATTATTTAGCGTAACTTTTAAATTTTTGCAAATCTTCAAAATTTGAAAAAATGAGTACCTATCTAATTGCACAAGAAATAATAGTATCAAAAATTTCAAAATATACTTGTTTGTGTCATACTTTTGTCTTTTGTGGGGGTGTTCGGAAATATCAAGCGAATCCAAAACGTCACTGCGTACCTATATATTGAAAATTACTATCTCTGAGATTTTTTACTAGCTTTGTTATTCTATTTTTGGAATAAATAATGTCAGTTGACTGATTTTGAACAACATTGAATATCACATCAGTTTGTGTAAACACTTTCTTAGAAATATGTAAAAAAATATTAAGAGGAAACAGTAGCGATCAACAGGTAGCGAAAACGCGTTCCAAGATTGCGCCTGTAATTTTGAATATTTTTTCGAGATATTTGGCACACGTATTCGTAATATAATAAGTCATTTTGGAATTACTAAAATTTTTTATTTCATTAGTAGTTCCAAAATGACACAAAATCAAGGCATCGGATAAAAAAGTTTATTTGAAGAAAGTGTATTTTTTTGTTCTTCTTAATGGCGGTACATGCTCGTTTTTTTAATATTGTATTTAATTACAGAGTAATTTCCACATATTAATATATTTTTCAAATTGGGCTCTGTACCGCCATTCTTTATTATATTACGAATACGTGTGCCAAATATCTCGAAAAAATATTCAAAATTACAGCCGCAATCTTGGAACGCGTTTTGGCTACCTGTTGATCGCTACTGTATCACCTTAAAAGAATAATCATTTAGTAAAGTTTTCAAACCGATTGCTTCACGGATCAAGATATCATCACTTGCAAAATTGTCGCCTTTATTAATATAATTGAAAACTTCCAAAAGCTGTTTACGAAAATCTGCTACAGTGAAAACTAACCGAGATTTAAAATTCCAAAAGCTACGTTATTTCATAATTAATTTCATCCCGAGCGCACTATTCGCAGGGTACGTGTCTTGGTACATGCCTTGCTGGTGTCTGCCCATCAACGATCGGCAGATTGATTTCTGCCGGTATCTGCCGGACTCTGCCATTCAAATACGGGTGAAATTGTGGTGAAATGTATAATTGGTTGCCTATGGGCTAATATTCCACAGCGCTTCTTACAAGTAAATCGTATATCTAGGGACGGCTCGCCGTCCCTGTCGAAGCAGATCTTATAAAAAAGAATTCACACAATCTCAATCGGATGCATGGCTGGGATTATTAATTTGAAAAGTTTCTTACGCGTAGGGATCACTTTTAACGTATCGGATTGATTGAATTCTTTTAAAAACAATGAATAAAATTTGGTCTGTAATATCTCACAGATCTTTTTTTATTTTACAGAAAGAAATATCATCAACTCAGATTAAATTAAATATTTAGAAAATCTACAATGTGTCCATAAATGTGTGGGCCGGCACTGCCGACCCTGCCGACCCTGACCGACCGCCACTGATAATATGTATATCGATTAAAAATTTTCTACATTGTGATTCTCGAGAATCTGTTTCTGTGTTTCATAATTACTTCTCGATCTCTTTTGCTTGAATGTTTGCTTATTGTTTTTAGAAGTTTCTACATTTCGTTGGTTTTCTAATGTTATCTGTTGATATATGTATTTTCTATAGTAGGGGAGACAAGAATGCTAAATTTGTTGTGAATATTAGGTCCTAACACGAAAAAAAGTTACGTTAAGTTTTCCATTTTAGTGGACACTTTCCATTTTTATTTAATTTTCCATTTCCCACAATCGTTTTTCCGATTATAGCGTCATCTATCCATAATTCGAAAAAATGTCTCGAATAAAAGTTACTTATTTTTACGCAAGGAGTCGAAATCTGCAATAAAAAATGGGGACTCCTATTTAAGATTTTAATGTAACCCCCCACCCCACGATGTTTAAAACATATTGAACACGTATTTTTCAGTTTTTCGATCTGACGTCCATTTCGCGAAATATTCGCTTTTTTGCGAAACTTTGTGACTCGCATATTTCCTTATGGCCCGCTCAAATCGTCAGAATTTACGTTTAAATATACACTGTTCTGCATGTAATTAACTTACCTTATCTTAATCTGACAATTTCGAGTTTTTCTAAGGACAGATTTTTTTTCGGATCCCCCTTAACGAACTCCCCTATATTAGGAGTCCATATATGGTAGGGGTACATTTACAGGGTACAAGATTTCTCTTCATGTAATTTTCTGACACGCTCGAGTAACTACAAAAATGCCAGGTTAAGCTCTCCTACCACTATGAATTAATAAAATAAAACATAATTATTAGACCTTGTTCCCGCGTACCAAAAAAAGTTGATAAATAGCAAGCTGAAAATTTGTTAATAGCTTAACGATGTCTAGTCGGACAAACTTTGATCTATGGGAACACTGAAACAGGGGAAGTTTTAATTGTGGAATAGGTTAAAAATTTGGAACGTCAGACTACGAAAACGTTCCATGTATTTTGTCGGACAGAATTTAAAATTGATTTGTTACCATTTCATTAAACTCTCATGCAAAAATCAGACTGTTGTTTATCACCAACTGGGCATTTTAATTAGTGGAACACGAAGAACATGTCACATGACAGGAATCATGTTGGTTAGTAATAGCAGTCTGATTTTTGCATGAGTGTTTAATGAAAGGGTAACAAATCAATTTTAAATTCTGTCCGACAAAATACATGGAACGTTTTCGTAGTCTGACGTTCCAAATTTTTAACCTATTCCACAATTAAAACTTCCCCTGTTTCAGTGTTCCCATAGATCAAAGTTTGTCTGACTAGTTACCGTTAAGCTATCAACAAATTTTCAGCTTGCTATTAATTAACTTTTTTTGGTACGCGGGATCCAGGCCCATATGTGAAGTTAATATGATTAATATTATTGTTATATAACGAATTATTACATATATGAAAGTGGCATCAGTACAGAATCTTCCTTGTTCAGCTTTAGGTTCACGCCAGGTTCAAAAAACAGGTTCAAAAACTGGATTCGTATTGTATATCTAAGGTCAATATTATACAGGGTGTCCCGAAAAGATTGGTCATAAATTATACCACACATTCTGGGGTCAAAAATAGTTCGATTGAACCTAACTTACCTTAGTACAAATATGCTCATAAAAAAAGTTACAGCCCTTTCAAGTTCCAAAATTAAAAATCGATTTTTTTCAATATATCGAAAAGTATTAGAGGTTTTTTTATTGAAAATGGACATGTATTATTCTTGTGGCAGCAACATCTTAAAACAAAATTAAAGTGAAATTTGTGAACCCCATAAAAATTTTATAGGGGTTTTGTTCCTTTAAACCCCCCAAACTTTTGTGTACGTTCCAATTAAATTATTATTGTGGCACCATTAGTTAAACAAAATGTTTTTAAAACTTTTTTGCCCCCTAGTACTTTTTCGATAAGCCAGTGTTTATCGAGATACGGCTTCTTTTTTAATATATTTACATAAAAATGTTATGGGGGTTTTGTTCCTTTAAAGCTCCCAAACGTTTGTGTACGTTCCAATTAAACTATTATTGTGGTACCATTAGTTAAACAACGTGTTTTTAAAACTTTTTTGCCTCTTAGTCTTTTTTTGACAAGTCACCTTTTATCGAGATGTGGCTTCTTTTTCAAAATATACCTAAAAATGCAAATTATAAATAAATTTTCAGATTATTAACAGGTGTCTACAATCGTACTTAACCATATAAAAATATGTGGTGGATTTCTACAAATATTCAAAATATGTCGATAAACACTGGCTTATCGAAAAAGTACTAGGAGTTTAAGTTTTAAAAATATTTTGTTCAACTAATGGTGCCACAATAATAATTTAATTGGAACGTACACAAAAGTTTGGGCGGGTTTAAGGGAACAAAACCCCCATAAAATTTTGGCAATTTTCAATAAAAAATCTCTAATAGTTTGCGATATATTGAAAAAATCGATTTTCATTTTGTAAATTTAAAGGGCTGTAACTTTTTTTGTAAGCTTATTTGTACTAAGGTAAGTTAGGTTCAATCGAACTATTTTTGACCCCAGAATGTGTGGTATAATTTATTACCAATCTTTTCGGGACACCCTGTATATCCCTAAGCATAGACCCCTAAAGCTAGATGGTTCATAATAAATGCTGGTTTTCTTAAATCACACGTAAAAACAAGAGAAAACCAATCAAATGTTATGAGAGACTGACTTTTCTGATGTATTTTAATATTTATACACTAACTTATATTTATTTAAATAAAAAGATATACTTTATGTTTTTTTTACAAAAACAAGATTTTTACGCAAGATGCAGTCATTTCTTGATTGCAGCTTGTAGGTGAATAAAAAAAAGAAATGGTTTTGATCAAGATTTTGGACTTCTAAATAAAAATAATTTTAACAGTTGCCAAAATCTTTTACCAATACCTAATGTCCACATTGAGTCTTTGTAATCCTTAAGACCGACAAACAATTCAATATACCGATTGGGAATGGAAGAAACTTTAGCAATACCAGAATATTTCAATATATTTCGAAAATATGGATTAATTCTTTTTTAAAATGGGTCAAAGAAAAATTTGACGGCAATCCTCTATTTGCTAAGTGGAGTGACTTTGTTGATTGTGTTAACACGTTACATTGTTTTCTGTACACACAATTATACACAAAAGATCTGCAGGCTGCAGTGTGGAAAGATGCAAAACTCGACTCTTTAAGAATTTTCTTGCAAAAATGGAGCAACCAGGTAGTTCATAATAAAATTTTTTAAAATAAGATCTTAGAAATGTCTTAAAATATTAGTCCGTGGGGCATTCGTTCAGACTCCTTGAAATGTTATTCTAAATAAATACCTACACTCTTTTGTATTTTAAGTATTTATTCTCAGCGTATTTATGTAAATATGACAAAGCAGCCACAAAATGAAACATTACCACTGTAGAAAATAAAAAGAAGACGTAATTAGGCAGCTCTGAAGAGTGTGAATTCCTGTATTCAGCAAATTGTTCATTTTCCATTTCATTGTGTCTAAGGAAGTTGCTCAGAAGTCTGAGTAGAGAATCCCTTGAAATGTATAATATATCAAACACAAAGAAATAACGAGAACCTTCTCTTAAATGGAACCAATGTCGAAAGAGTAGACCAATATGCATATCTTGGAACAATGATCAACTCCACAAATGATTACTTCCAGGAAATCAAAATCAGAATAGAAAAGGTTACAGCATATTTCAACAAAACGAGAAGAGTGCTCTGCACAAGAGATTTGAAATTTGAGCTAAGAATTAGTTTATCTAGGTGTAACGTTTTCTTAACGTTTTTTTATGAAATGGACGCTTGGACCTTGAATACGGCATCAATGAAAAACTGGAATCATTCGAGTTGTGCATGTATAAAAGAATTCTGAAATGGACATCCTACATAGAGTCAATACAGGAAATTGGAATATTTCGGCCACATTACACGTGGAGAAAGATACCAGTTGACTCAAGTGTAACCTGAGAGAATGGTATGGATGAACATCAAATGAACTTTTCAGAGCAGTCATCTGAAAAATCTGAATAGCTATGATGCTTGCCTTGAGAGGCAAAATATTAATGATTTAGACGGTGAATAAAAACAAGATTTGTACGCAAGATGCAGGCGTTTCTTGATTACATCTTGTAGATAAATAAAAAAAGAAATGGTTTTGATCAAGATTTTGGACTTCTAAATAAAAATAGTTTTAACAGTTACCAAAATCTTTTACCAATAATGTCAAAATTAAGCCCTTGTAATCCTCAAGACCTACAAACAATTCAATAGGCCGATGAGGAATGGAAGAAACTTCAGCAATACCAGAATCTTTCAATATATTTCGAAAATATGGATTAATTCTATTTTAAAATGGGTCAAAGGAAAATTTGACGGCAATCCTCTATTTGCTAAGTGGAGTGACTTTGTTGATTGTGTTGACACGTTACATTGTTTCCTGTACTGTATGTAGATTATACACAAAAGATCTGCAGGTCGCAGTGTGGAAAGATACAAACATCAACTCTTTACGAATTTTCTTCAGGCCAACTAGTTCATAATAATTTTTAAAATGAGACCTTAGAACTGTCTTAAAATATGAGTCCTTGGGGCATTCGTTCATATTCCTTGAAATGCTATTCTAAATAAATACCTACACTCTTTTGTATTTTAAGTATTTATTCTCAGTGTATTTATGTAAATATGACGAAGCAGCCACAAAATGAAACATTACCACTGTTAGCGAGCAAAGAAAATAAAAAGAAGAAGTAATTAGGCAGCTCTGAAGAGTGCGAATTTCTGTATTCTGCAAATTGTTGATTTTCCATTTCATTGTGTCTAAGGAGGTGGCTCAGAAGTCTGAGTAGAAAATCCTTCGGAATCTTTAATACATATATCAAACTCAAAGAGATAACGAGAATCGCCTCATTAAAGGAACCAATGTCAACGAGTTGACCAATATGCATATCTTAGAACAATGATTAACTCCACCAATGATTAAGTATGTACTTCTAGGAAATCAAAATCAGAATAGAAAATGTTACAGCAAATTTCAACAAAACGAGAAGAGTGCTCTGCACAAGAGATTAGAAGTTGGAGCTAAGTGTTAGGTTATTTAGGTGTAACGTTTTCTTAACTTTTTTTTATGAAACGGACGCTTGGACCTTGAATACCACATCAATGAAAACTGAAATCATTCGAGTTGTGCATGTATAGAATAATTCTGAAATGGACATCTTAAATAGAGTCAATACAAGAAATTTGAATATTTCGGCCACATTACACGTGGAGAAAGATACCAGTTGTCTCAAATCTAACCTGAGAGAATTGTATGGATGTACATCCAATGAACTTTTCAGAGCAGTCATCTGCAAAATCCGAATAGCTATGATGATTGCCTCGTGATGCAAAATATGATTGATTTAGACGGTGAATAAAAACAAGATTTTTGCGCAAGATGCAGGCGTTTCTTGATTACAGCTTGTAGGTAACTAAAAATAGAAATGGTTTTGATCAAGATTTTGGACTTCTAAATAAAAATAGTTTTAACAGTTGCCAAAATCTTTTACAAATACAGTGGAACCCCGATAAGTCGGCCTCCGAAAACCCGGAAGTCCGTCTAACCCAGACCGATTTTCATCAGATAAAACAAACATTTTTTCACTTTGACGTAAATTTTTTACCAAGAAATAAACAATAATGTATACAACTGTACGTAATTTAGATATACTATGCATCTGTATTTCATGTTTTTGCAATTATAATGTGTATTTGTTTATCATTTAAGTATATGTATTTTATTAATTTTTACCATATTCTCCGGCTAACCCGGATTTTCGATAACTCGGATCGGCCGCGGTCACGATTAATCCGACTTATCGAGGTTTCTCTGTAATGTCAAGATTGAGCCTTTGTAAGCCTCAAGACCAACAAACAATTCAATAGACCGATGAGGAATGGAAGAAACTTCAGCAATAGCAGAATATTTCAATATATTTCGAAAATATGGATTAATTCTATTTAAAAATGGGTCAAAGAAAAAATTTGACGGCAATCCTATTTGCTAAGTGGAGTGACTTTGTTGATTGTGTTGATACGTTACATTGTTTCCTGTACTGTATGTAGATTATACACAAAAGATCTGCAGGTCGCAGTGTGGAAAGATACAACCGTCAACTCTTTAAGAATTTTCTTGCAAAAATGGGGCAACCAGGTCATCTAGTTCATAATAATTTTTAAAACGAGACCTTAGAACTGTCTTAAAATACGAGTCCTTGGGGCATTCGTTCATATTCCTTGAAATGCTATTCTAAATAAATACCTACACTCTTTTGTATTTTAAGTATTTATTCTCAGCGTATTTATGTAAATATGACAAAGCAGCCACAAAATGAAACATTACCACTGTTAGCGAGCAACGAAAATAAAAAGAAGACGTAATTAGGCAGCTCTGAAGAGTGTGAATTTCTGTATTCAGCAAATTGTTGATTTTCCATTTCATTGTGTCTAAGGAGGTGGCTCAGAAGTCTGAGTAGAGAATCCCTCGGAATGTGTAATATATCACCCGTAGGCAGGATCGGCTTATAAAATTATTACGTTGTGAAGTACAATGCAGAATAGATGCTTAGTTAAGATTTAGTATGTACGTATAATGGTAAGATGAGATGGTGTAGCTTTATGATGATATTTTACAGGGGTAGATTTAAGACCTTCAGAATAAATTGCTGCTCATTATACAATTTTGCTTTTATCTTTAACAGGAAGTGCGAGGATTGGGAGAATTGTTTATTTTCATTTTTTATTTTTGTAAATTTTGGGTAAGAAGTGAATAATAGAGATACAGTTTTGACCAGAATTAGCAGTACCGAAAGTATTTTTAATTTTACTAGATAATTTTTGACTGTCTAGCTAACATGTCTAAAACGTGCACTATCAAATGAGGGATCGCAGACGTATACAATACGGATACAATAAGCGTCTCTTTGTAAAGACAATGAAGTCGACTTTACTAAGTAACAAGACATTTACTCAAGACACACACTACACGTTACACTATAATCTGATTGCGACTGGCTGAGTAATTAACATCTCATCATCATCCTCATGGCATCCACACTCCTAGCGAAGTGATTGCCGCCCTCTTTGGGCTCTTCCGATTCGTTTGTCGCAGTGAATCAATCCGCATTAACATTTTGGTTTTACAATTGGTTTTATGACTTGGCATCTTCTGCAATTTTTCTCCATTCGTTCCTGTTTTTTCTTATTGTTACCCATTCTCTGACTCCCATCTTCTTAAGGCCCTCGACTATCTGGTTCTCCCATCTAGTTTTGGTTCTTCCTCTTGGTCTGCCTGATACAGGTCTCCATTTGGAAATTTTCTTGATGACGGCTTCTCGATTTCTCCTTTCTATATGTCCCATCCATCTGAGTCTCTGTGCCTTGATAAATCTGACGATGTGTTCTAATTTCAGAAGTCCTCTTACTTCGTGGTTCAGAGTTTTCTAAATTAATTATTACCTAAGTTTAGTGGGCCTGCTATCCTCCGAATTATTTTCCTCTCTAGGATCCTCAATCTTTTTTCCTCTATCTGGGTCAGACACATTACTTCAGCACCATATATGATTACTGGTCTAATTGCTGCTTTGTAAATTTTCAGTTTAGTATTCTGAGTAAGCTTCTTATCTTTGAGGAAGTTATTGTATTTTCAGTAGGCTCTGTTTCCTGCCTGGATTCTTTCACTGATTACGATGCTTCTATCATTAGTTCCATTAACTGAGACTCCAAGATATTTAAAGTGTTCTACCTTTTTAAACTTATATTCACCAATATTTAAACTTGTCACATTAACTGGATTTTTTCTTGAGCACATTAGGTATTTTGTTTTGTTTTGATTTATTTCTAAACCCCTTTTGGATGCTTCCTTGCATAACTTCGTAAATTCTTCCTTTAAACTGTTCAGGTTTCTGCTAATTAATGCTATGTCGTCAGCATCCACCACAAGTTGCGACGTCGATGTTATAATTGTACACTTTATTTCTGTAGCTCTTATTGTTCCTTCTATTGCGACATTAAATATTGACGTTGATAGAGAGTCACCTTGTCGTACTCCACTTGCTATTTCTATATTTTTGGTGATACCGTTATTTGTAATTATTGCTGCAGTCGATCCTTCCATTGTCATTTTCGTAAGTTTTATAAGTTTCATTGATATATCTAGGTTTTTCATGTATTCTATTAGATCGGGTCTTGTTACGCTGTCAAAGGCTTGCTTGAAACAGGCGCGGATCCAAGGGGGGGTCAATGGGGTCAATTGCCCCCTCCTTGAGACTTCTCCTGGTGTCGCCTTTTTTTTAAGAAAGAGATAATTACGATTGAAAATAAATAGTGAGTTTTGTGTCCTATTGACAACTGAATAACGGAATGAAACATAAAACAGAATTCCTTCTCCAAAGTATGTGTTCTCGGTCTAACTGTATGGTGTCGAGTCTTGGACTGTGAATAAAATCTATATACTTACCTAAATCGCCTTGAAGCTTTCGAAATATGGTTCTATAGAAGAATTTTAAAAGTATCTTGGGTGAAGAAGATTCGAAACTCCACAATACTAGAACGTCTCAGCAAGACTACTGAGATTATAGAAGGCATCAAGAAGAGAAAAGTGGAGTATTTTGGACATGTAATGAGAAGTTCCAAATATAGGTTGCGACAAAATATTATGCAAGTGAAAATAGAAGGCAAACGCAGTCCAGGACGAAAAAGCACTTCGTGGTTGGTTTAGAGTGGCAGTGAATAAAATTAAGATAGCTATGATAGTAACCAACGTTCTGAAAGGACATGGTACATGAAAAAAAAATAAAGTAACAGCCCATATCGAAAAAGAATCCTGCGTACGCGAGTGACGAGAAAATTTTTATTTCATTGCCCCCTCCTTGCAAGGTTGCTGGATCCGCCGTTGGCTTGAAATCTATGAAAAGGATGTGTAACTCGATATCATGTTCGTAACATTTTTCAATTGGCTGTGTGATTATGTGAACTGCGTCTATTGTTGACCTTCGCTCTCTAAATCCGTGCTGGTATTCTCCTATTTTAAGTAATTAGCTTTATTTGCTTGCTTTAGGATTAGCGATGTGAAATTACGTGTAATTTCAGAAATTGTAAGTTACACGTGTAAAATTACCCAAAAATTACAAACCAGATGTAATTTATGTAACTTATGTAATTTATGTTCATTGTATTAAAAAATCAATTGTTTGCATTCATATTGAATATAATAAACACAAAGTAACTACATACTTATGAAATAAAGAAAAGTGGATAAGAAATACATACAAATAATAAAGAAATGAAAACATAGGTTCTTTAGTTTTGTTTTAAGCGGCTTTTATAAATCACAACTTCCTTTTTCGCAGACAACTGGAGACCTTCTTGTTATAAAACGTCGAAGTTTCAATTGTTTGCTCTTCCAATGAGCCTTGTGTAATTTTTTTTATCTCCGGCAAATCCAGAACTGCATCCTGAAATTAAATAGGAAAGTGTAAACATAGAGAGTAAAAATAATGGGTTTATAATATAATATATACAGATCTAACTACCTTGTTTTCGGCATCTGAAGTATCCTTCTCGACTTCCGTTTTTTTTTGGGGTTGTTCTGTGCCTTTACCCTGAAATTGATAATTTTGGAATATAAACAATAAATATGTATGTGTTTACACTAATTTACCGATTTCATTAAGACGTTTTCTAAAATGTTCACTTTGCTTTGTCTCAAAATGCGTGCTGGTCTCTGTTCCCTAGTTTCCATTCTTTGATCAATTTCATCATCGGTCATTGCAAAGTCAGCAAAATTAAAATCATCGTCGGAATTTCCATTTCCTGTTGTATTTGAATGCCATGATGATATTGTCTGAAAACATAAGATTTATAATTTTTTATTCGAAAACGGTGGAATGCATTGGAAAATCGGAAAAGAAGCAAACTGCATATATCACATGCACATATCACATATCTAAAAAATGCCTAAATTTAAAATTACCTCGTCTAATTCTTCCTCTTCGGAAATATGGTTTTCAATTACTTCTATCTCCTTCTGTAAGTTTCTACCTTCTATCGAAACGTTGTTCTGTACAGTCTCTTCTATAGGATATTGACTTTGTATGTGATGTTGTCGTGAACGTTTCAGCAATTTTGAATTATATTGTATATAATTTAAATTTGCTGCCCTTTGAGTTGTTAGGCGATTTCTTCTCTTCGTATGAATGCTGCTCTGGGAGCTAAAGCTTCTCTCTGTTGCCGCAGAAGTGCACGGCATTGTCAATATCCTGACTGCAACTTTGGAGAGGCATGAATGTCCACAAAATCCTTTCCACCATGTAACCAAAGAGACATTATCGAGTATGTTCCATAAAAATGTTTCGCCAAAAAAGTCTGTTTTAGCTAAATAGTTTCCTAAATCCTCAGTAATCTTTGACACTCCTTCATCACCAATCTCTATCGTGGTCGTGGTTGACATAGTAGTAATGTATTTCATCGCTTCAATCCTTTCGGCTGATGATAAATTTGCACCAACAGACCGAGGGTTTAGTAAGTCTGCGGCAAAATGGATCGGTTGAAGGGCGTATTCCTTCCTTGATATAAATTTATCCATCGCTTCTGTTTTTTCGCAATCCGTTAGTTTCACGCATTCTAAATGAGTAGATATGTTACTACCGATTTTCGCGAAAGTTTCACAAACCAAATGAATTGACGAAGAATCTCCTTCAAGACGTGTTATTGCTTCAGTAATTGGCTTAAGCAATTCAACAAGAGCGCTAGAATTTATCCAGAATCCTTCATCAAGTAAATTTGCTTTTGCGCTGCGTATTCTATCTTGAATTGTTTTATCTGGAGATATTGCTAGACGTTGTAGGACGGACTTGCATTTAGTCAGATCTTGAAGACATTTTACATGTGAACCCCATCTTGTTTTTACAGGTAGGCTAAGAGACACTCCACACTTCATCTCATTTCTTATTTCTGTGAATTGAGCTCTCAGTACTTGACACTGGTTAATAGTTTTAACGATATGTATAATATGTGACAAATGTGTCTCTATTGAAGATAATTTCAAAATATCGCTGCACAATAAATGTAATGTGTGCGCTAAACAGCCGTATGATACAAGATGGGGATACATCTCTTCACATTGTCTCACAGCCTTCCTCATATTCTTTGCGTTATCAGTCACAATAGCGAAAAATTTTTTAGGTCCATACTCCTCCAGAACTTCAACCATTAATTTTGTTATATATTCTGCGGTATGCTTCTCTGCTTTTGTTAGTACTGATTTGACAAATAACGGTTCGGGTGTTGTAACAATGAAATTAATTACACTTTCATTTCGCAAGTTGGACCAACCATCGCATTGCAATGATAAATTGTCAGCTTGCTTAATTTTATCATTAACTTGAACTTCAACTCGCTCGTACTCTTCGGTCAGGAGACGATTTGATAACATATATCTCGATGGTAAGGTGTATGAAGGTCTAATTTTTTTAAAAAACAATTTCCAATCTTCATTCTCGGTAATTGAATGTGGTGCTGAACTGGTGTAAATAGCTCTAGCAAGCAAAATATTCAATTCGTTATTTTGTTCGTGTGTCATTCGATCACAAAATGATTGTATTCTGTTGATTTTTGTGCAAACAGGTGTTTCCACATGAATGTTATCAGAAGCAGATGTTGATGCTGTGGAAACCGTTGATGATGTACAAGCAGCATCAGTGTTATCGTTATCCAATTTTGCCGATGTGATCTTTTTCATGGATGTTTCAAATGGAAATTTAGAGTGATTCCCCTTTGACTTTGGAGTTAAAATATTGAATTTAAGTTTTATCATATGCGGCACATAAGTGCATTGTTGAAGATGAGATTTCATTCTTGTAGCATTTTTTGCATGTACACTCTTGCAAAATTTACACCTCACATTTATGGTCTTTTGATTAGAAGAACCCGCAGGTAACACTTCAAAATAAAGCCAGATATCTGTCTTACGTTTCACCATGTTTTATGACCTAAAAAAAATATTCAGGTAGACTTAAACATTAAGAAGGGAAAAAACATTATTTTTCAAAGTATTTGATGGGCACGAGGGCATAAAAAATTGTTAGGCATCCTTAAATAGAAGAAAGATTAAAATTGAATCTGTGTAACAATTTAATGAAATTCGAATAAGCAGAATACTGGATCGGACAACTACATTATTTTGCCCTCAACGTTATCAAAATTTTTTATTTAGTAAGTTATGTCAGTGTAATTCAATTACACATGCTACATGCACAAGTACCCCCGTTGCTCCTATCATTCTTATAGTTATTGTACAGTAAACTAATCTAAAAAATCGAATAAAACTTGGTAAACCGAATTCAGAATTAAGTACTGTAGCCACATATAAAATGACGCGCGTTAGATTTAACGTACAGTCGATATGCGATAGGCCCGCCCCTGTGTTTCCCAATCTAAGGTTGCTATGGACATCACCGGCACGTGTTTTGCTGTTTGTAGAAATAATATATTTCTTACCTTATAGTTTCTGTGCTTCCTTATAAATAAATGTAAAGTAACCAACGCTGCGTGAATGAATAGAGAAAGAACAGTCGAAAACTAACTTATACATACACATTACACATACAATAACAGAAATGTAAACATAACCTGCCTGACTCAGACTAAGGAACGACTAACGAGCGACGAGCGTAATAGCACCCACTGGTTCGCGCGCGCCGGCACCGGCGCACCGCACTTACGACAATTGCGCGCGCATAAGTTGCCATAATATATGTAATTTTACCAGTAATTACATAAATTACGGTAATTTATGTAAATTTATCATAAGTTACGTTAAATTTCATAAATTACGTAAATTCCAAAAATTACATAAATTACATTAAGTTACGGGTATCATGTAATATTACCGTAAGTTACGTGTAATTTATGTAACGTAAGTTATGTAATTTTACAACTCACATCACTATTTAGGATGCTCTCTTTAACATCCCCATAACTACATATTTCGACTCATAATTTTTAATCACTTAGTAATAATTTATTGTTCCTTTAATGGGTTCTTTATATATCTATCGCTTACAATTTTTATGTAATGCTGCCAAAGTATTTAAATTTTTTAAACTGTTCAATAGATCTATTATTTACATTCAACTGAGCTTCCGTATTAGGTTGTCTGCTGATTATCATATAGATGAGTATTGATTTTACGCTTTAAAGTGGGGAATATAAATTATAAACGTATTATATAAATTATGTTTTAGTATTAGTGCTAAGTATAAATAAATTGAAATAAGTGTAAATAAATTAAAATTGCAACTAAATAAAGTACATGTTAAAATCATTATAATATGCCTGCATACTATGATACTAAAATAATTAGAGTAACAAGCCAAGGGCTTATTTTTTGTACTCTAGTTACTTACACCAGAATAATAACTCCAAGGGAAGGAAAATGATCTGGCAACAATATTATAGCAACATAATATATAACATATTATGTTGTTAGGCGATACGAAATCTGCATAGAATAAGAAGCCGTCTCTGGTGTTTAAGATAGAACTCAAAAGACGAGGACAAAATACAATAGCCTCGCAAATATTAATACAGCAATGTTGGTAGAACACAATTTGCCATGTATCCCATTTTAGTCGTATTCACGATGTATTTCTAGTGTATTTCTGTGGTTTCAGCGCTATTGTCAAGACCGAAAAAAGCATTGAAAAGGAGTGTAAAATTGGATTGAACGGACCCGGTAAGTGGGACCTTCAAGGTCGTATCTGAGGTATTAAAAAGGGGTGAGATTTATTTGTTCAATATTATTCAGTTTAGAAAAGGAAAAAAATAGGTAAATTTCAATAGAAAAATAGATTTCTTACAAATATCACAGTAACAGCACACTTTAAACATCAGGGATGATCACCTTAAAGTTTTACTGTTATCTAATCTAATATACAGGGTGAGGCAGATAAAAGTCCTATTAGAAATATCTCGAGAACTAAAGGAAACAGAATCATGAAAATTGGTATGAAGGGGTTTTGAAGAGTGATCTCTTTAATGAAAATATTTTCATCGATTTGCTACTTCCGGTTATACCGGAAGTGGCTTATAACTTCGTTTTTTTAAATGGAACATCCTATATATTTTTACATTTTTGGATTCTCCTGGATGTCTGCTTTCTTAAAATATGAGGTTTTGTAATGTTATACAGGGTAGTTTAAAAGATAATTACGTTTTTTTTCTTAATTTCCTAGCAACATTCACACCCTGTAGAATTGTAGTAGGTTAACATCAAAAACTCTATTTATGTTCAAATGATTTTTAATATAGTCTACTATTGTTAAAAATTGTTAGTATAGCTAAATGTTGAATTGTACTGTACAGGGTTGGTCGAAACTCGGAAAGAGTATTTTCTGAGATTTTTTTAAATGGAACACCCTATATTTTATTATTGTAATGAAATGATATTTTATGCTCCTTTTTTATTTCTTAAGCATTCCCTATACCTAACTGCTTTAATTTGTGAGTTATTGGTGATTCAAGCCAAACATTAATTTCAACAAAAAATACGTGAAATTTTATTAGGTTGGCCTTGAAAATATTCAATCACAAATAATTTTTCGGAAATAAATACATAATAATCTAGACTGATATTTAAAATTGCCAATAATGGTTGAGCTATCAAAATACCTACGTAGTTAAAATTTTTGGCGCGATTAACAATTAAGCACAAATTAAAGCATTTAGGTATAGGGAATGCTTAAGAAATAAAAAAGTACCATAAAATGGCTTTTCATTGCAGTACTAAAATACAGGGCGTTACATTTAAGAAAATTCAGAAAATCCTCATTCCGAGTTTCGACCAACCCTGTATACTAAAATTGAACATTTAGCTATACTAATAATTTTTAATAATAGTAGACTATATTAAAAATCATTTTAACATAAATAGAGTTTTTGATATCCAACTACTACCTTTATTGGTATCGACAAATTCATCAGTTTGAGAGATATTGGAAGTTTAAAATGAATGAATGAATGAATCAAAATAACTATGCCGTTTCATTTTTAACGTCCAATATCTCGAAAACTAATGACTTAATCGTTACCAGTAATGGGTATACTATTTATATAGAAAGTATTGGAAAATCGAAAAATTTCGCTAAAATAGTAATTCTCTCAGTGGCGTAGAATTTGGAAAGGTCAACCATTAACTATCCCCTGTCGTACGCCTCTGGTAGTAGCTAGAAACTTTTATTTATCACAATTTAGTAGACTGTATAGTACCCACACTTTCTGACAAGTATGATAAGGATACGTCAAATAGCTTGAAAGTACTTGGTAAAAATAATTTTTAATTTTTAAATAAAACACCCTGTAACTCAGTAACCAGCCACATTTTATTTAAGTGATTTTAGACCAATCTTAATATTTTTAGGTCTAGAATCTATAACTTAGAGATTCGACATTCTTAATGAAACTTAACCCTAAAACGGCCCGTAGTAATATAACTCCAAGAAAAAAAAAAGAAGAGGAAAAAAAGACAAAAAATTTTGTTCATTAGTGAAAAATTCCCAGAAAGCCAATTATCGAAACGGCATTTCAAAATATTTAATGACCGCGACGTAATTAAAAAAACAAATTATAAACAAATTTGAATAATTTTCAAATGCCATTTTAGGGGGAAGTTTATTTGAAATTTGAATTTATCAATACATTTATCGAAAATATACATAAAAATAAAAATAATAAGGTTTAAGACAGGTGAATATTTCTTTGGTAACAACCGCGTTTTGGCAATTGAAAATAGAGTAACATTTAATAAACAAATTCAATATCTCAAAAAATATTAAATATTTTTGGACCAATATTTTTTTTGATTAATACTGATAACATAGTGCAACTTTTCCTGTAAAATAAGATATTTTATAGTGCTTATTTAAAACGCTAAAAATAATTTTTTTGCAAATTTGTTTTTAAAGTTTCATGTATAATTATTTAAATAAATAGGGGATCAAATTTAATTTAGTAAGTATTATTTGAAAGATTTACCCTTCAACTTTGTAGAAAATAATCCTATAGACCTTCATTAGTAATTGAATGACCTCAGCAGATAAAAAAGTAATTTTTTTGCAAAAATGACCACTTATTAATTATTTAAACAATGATCCCCATGTGCGATTTGGATACTTTCTTGAAAATATCTTTTGTACCCACCTAAACTTTAATATAAAATTTGTTTCAACCTGTACGAATTTACATTTTGATTTACATGTAGTGAAATTTTATTTTACTAGACTAATTGTTATGTCACTCTAGCAGCACATTTTTTATCGCACTTCTTCAGTTTTCTGAGGACTTTTCGGAGGTTTTCTGAAGACTAAAATACGATTCATCTATTTTTGACCACGAATTCATAAACACGCAAATATGCATGAAGGAAATGAGTCTGTCTTCTTTCAATAATAGATATTTTCATTCACTTGACCGCGAATTAGTGCACTTAACGTAAACCGAGTAGCTGAATTTAAGAACTTCAGAAGGCTATAGCTCAAGAATAATAGTGCCATGGACTTTTTTAATCCACTCACTGAGGACTATCATTGACCAAAATTTCGTTAAATTTGACCGGGACCACTTTTCCATAAGGAGTGTTGCTGGGTCCTTTTCAATTTTTATTAAACTTATTATTTTTATGTTCAATAAGGTACAATAACTAGTAAAAGTAATCATCATTGTAGAAACGACTTAACTCTAAATACACCAATAATGTTTTCCCCTCTTCGATACGTCTTTGGCAATATCATTTCTCAATTCGTTCGTTTTTTTTTTGACCCTATCTCCTACCAAATCTCTCCCTGAAGGTTCTGCACGTGGTTATATACATATCTGAGAAAGCGCTTCACCTCATTCATGTTAATGCATTTTAATACTACAGATAGGCCCTTATCAATTTTACGAGGACGATTTTGTGGCGCGAAAACTGTTTTTGGACTCGTCGCCTTGACTCGCCATCCAGAGTCTAGGTCGTTTGCCGAAAATGAGGTTTTTTGTGTTTTTAAGATTTGAGATATGATGATACCAGTAATGGGGTGAAAGATTTTATATAGATTTAATAATTCATAAGTGCGCTGTTATATTTTATGACTAAATATATTTCGCTTTAAAAAATATGCAAAACGAAAATATTGTTTTAATACGAAATATAAAATTATGAAAAAATGATAAAAAGTTACAAATAATTCATCGGTCAATGGCTCTACAATGACATGGCGACTGTATTGAATTATCCGTATGGAATTTCGGTACTGTCATCCTTCAATAGCATAATGTCAAAATTTAATAGGATATTTGTTAGTTCTTAATGTGTTTTACAACATTTTAGTTACGTTTCTTTGTAATTTTGTTTTGTCCAAGAATTAATTTAAAATATTCACTGGAATAATTAATTTAAAAAGATAATATGACTCATTGCTGTTGTGTATTGATGTGTGCAATACAAAGTAATCCTGATAATGTTAAGTTTTATCGGTTACCATCATTGCAACATTTTATGTATAAATCTGAATCAAATAAGTTATCATCTGAGAGACAAAAACAAAGGTTAAATGTTATAAAATGTCCTATTAAAAGGCTAAATTACTAATTATGTCCATATTACTTACGCTTGGAAAACTTTCTCCACTGTAGGTTAACTCAGACTCCTTGAAGGAAGATGAATCTATATTATTTATTTTGCCTATCTTTTGTTTGTACCCACTAGCAACATCTGTATTGTCTGCCAATAACTTTCGAAAATATTCACTCACATTTATTTATTCACTGCTTAAAACTAAATAAAGTCGTTCAAGTACTACAAACTACCCAAAATCAACAACAAAATGTTCGGAAAATACAACAAAACTATTAAAGGTAAAAAAATTTAAGAAACAAAATGTGGTACAAATATAAATAAATAGAATGTTTGTCTCCCAGCGGTGCCATAAACGTCGAAGTCTTGGAATGCCCAATGTTATTCGAGCAAGGTATAGTGCTTGGAGTGACACTTTTTGTCACTTTTCTAAACAAGGGTTTTAAAGAAATTACGTGTTTTGATTTATTTTATGGGAAAAATACCGTCCAAATTAAACGATGGCTTCAAAGGATCCCTCAGAAACCTTATGAAAAATGGTTCTCTGTCAAATGCTCGGAAACTTTGGGTTCTGGTAGTCCTTGATATGTAGAACAAAAGAAAATGGGCGCGTAGCTCCAAAAAAACATGGTTTTAAGATATAAGCCTCTGAAATTTGTAGGTACAGTGAGGACGTTTGACGTTGAAATAAATTCATTTTCTCGAGAATAGGCGACTCTGGAGATACATTTTGAATCAGGTCGATTTTTATTTTTAAATTATAATTTTTTGGCATATATATCATACTAGTGACGTCATCCATCTGGACGTGATGACGCAATCGATGATTTTTTAAATACGAATAGGGGGCATGTGATAGCTCATTTGAAAAGTTATTCAATTTTATATTTACTAATATAAACATTAACATAATTATTTATACAAGGTGCCCAAAAATTTTTTTTAATTAAATTAATTGAGACAAAAAGAAGAATGTATGTGTGTGTGTGTGTGTGAAAAAATGGCTTGGATGCGAGTCCGTTAGCCACAGATTTCTATTTTATTTTTACCTCAATTAAGAAGAATGTATATAATTTATTAATTTCGAAATACATTTTACTACTGTCAGAAAACAGAAAAAATGTTAATTTGAAAAATAAACATTTATTTTCGCTTAAATTAAATGTTCAAACTGCTAAGAGGCAGGTGAGTGGTAGCTTTAATATTGAATTTAAGCGAAAAACAACATTTATTTGTCGAATAAACATTTTTTCCTGTTTTCGGACAACAGTTAAGTGTATTTCAAATTAAATAAATTATTTACATTCTTCCTTTTGTCTCAATTAATTTAATTAAAAAAATTTTTGGACACCCTGTATAAATAATTATGTTAATGTTTATATTTGTGAATAGAGAATTGAATAACCTTTCAAATAAGCTATCACATGACCCCTATTCTTATTTAAAAAAATATCGAAGGCGTCATCACTCCCAGATTGATGACGTCACTAGTATGATATACAGGGTGTAACAAAAATACAGGTCATAAATTAAATCACATATTCTGGGACCAAAAATAGTTCGAATGAACCTAACTTACCGTATTTTACAAATATGCACATAAAAAAAGTTAAAGTCCTTTGAAGTTTCAAAATGAAAATCGATTTTTTCGAATATATCGAGAACTATTAGAGATTTTTTATTGAAAATGGATATGTGGCATTCTTATGGTAGGAGCATCTTAAAGAAAAAATATAGTGAAATTTGTGCACCCCATAAACCCCCCCCCCAAACTTTTGTATACGTCTCAATTAAATTATTATTGTGGTACCATTAGTTAAATTTAATATTCTTAAAACTTTTTTGCCTCTTAGTATTTTTTCGATAAGGCAGTTTTTATCGAGTTGAGGCTTATTTTTTAATATGTTTACATAATTTTATGGAGTTTTTGTTCTTTTAAACCCCCCAAATGTTTGTGTACGTTCCAATTAAAATATTGCTGCGGTACTATTAGTTCAACACAGTGTTTTTTTAAAACTTTTTTGCCTCTTTGTATTTTTTCGAGAAGGCACCTTTTATCGAGATATGGCTTTTTTTAATACGGTTCAAAATATACCTAAAAGTGTAAATCATACATAAATCATATTATTACCAAGTCTCCATATAATCCGGTCAACTTAGACATCAAATGCTTGGCAAATAACAAAAATTGCCGGAGAGCCAAATTTTGGTGGAGAGCTAGGGTATACCATAACAAATAAAGTTTAAAAAGTCCCCATCGATCCCATGTGTGCGTCAAAAGTTATTCGGGGTCAAAGGTCAAAATTTGAGATTTTTTGGATTTTTTTCGAAAACGGTAAGTTTTATCAAAAAAAAAACCTCAAACCAAAGTTGTAGATCTTAACATTCTGTACAAAAATTGTCCTTACAATTTTTTTCCTAAGAGTTACCATTCCTGAGATATCGCGATTTTAAAAGTTACTTTATACATTATATGCACATATAAGCCACGTATATACATATGTGGCCCTTAAGACAAGTATAAATGCCTATTTGTGTCTCTTTTATATAGTATATTATACTATTCTGAAAATATTTCTTCAAAAGGTAATCAGTCCCAAACTGAATTTCCTCTATCCACGTGGCCTTGAAAAACATTTGGCTATACCATTGTTTAAAAAAGAACAGATTGTCTATTATAGGCAATGGCTATTGAGTATGAATTAGCTCCTTACCCCTTATCACTTTTCGATGCAGCTGGAATGCATAAAACAACAAAGTCAGCAATTTATGATTTCTTTGAATCAGTCAATACTGAGGTTGATCGTAGAAACGCTACTTACATTATTGATGGAGGGTACCTACTACATCACGTTGTGTGGGATCGAAAAGAAACCTTTAGCGTTATTTTTGATAAATATGTTCAGTATCTACGCAGACATTACGGGCTTACAGTGACAGTGGTATTTGACGGCTACAATGACTCGACAAAGAATATTAAAGCTGCAGAACAACGTCGTGGAACTACATAAACATCATCGGGTTCCGAGATTATCTTTGATGAAAATATAACAGTTCCAGCGAATCAACAACAATTTTTCGCCAATATTAATAATAAATCTCGTTTCATTTCCATGTTAACTGACAAATTAACAGCTGCGAATATTGAAGTGAAACAAGCTAAAAATGACGCAGATGTCCTTATAATTGAGACAGCGATTGAAAAATTTAAGGCAACAAACACAACAATTGTAGTTGGTGAAGATGTTGATTTGTTGGTACTGATTACTGCAAGGACTCCAGTAGATAAAGTTATTTATTTTCTGAAACCTGGAAGGGCTCAACAGCGAACAGAGATATATTCTTCGAATAGTTTATCGGCTTATCCCAAATGCCAAAATACATTTTATTTTTACATGCGATAACCGGCTGCGACACTACGTCCGCAATGTACAGAAGGGGCAATACGTCAGTACTTAAATTATTCGAAAAAAAAAGATTTGACTGACTGCTGTAAAGTTTTTACAGAACTTGATTCTACACCGCAAACAATAATTACGGAATGAATTCGCTTTCTTCTTGCCGTTTATGGAACTCAAAAAAAATTATTTGTCTTGATAAATACCGATAATTAACTTTTGTAAAAAATACGCGAAACAAGAAACAAGTACAACTATCCTGTCTTCCTCCAACATCAGCATCTGCTTTTCAACATTTGTATCGAGTATATTATCAAGTTCAAACATGGCTAGGCAATGAACTGAATCCAGAAGACTGGGGTTGGAAATTAATAGATAATACTCTGGAACCGATCAAAACCTTACTCCCACCTGCTCCAGAAAAACTCCTTAACACTATTTTTTGCAATTGCAAAAAAGGTAGTAGCGCCAAATGTGGATGTAAAAAAGTCGGGTTGCTGTGTTCTCTAGTGTGTACCAACTGCCAAGGTCAGTCTTGCTCAAATGTCCAGTTTAGTACAACAGAGGAAGACTCCTGTGATTTTAATGAAGAGACCAATGACTCAGTCACATTTGAACAATTTTTGAACATCCAGCAAGAGGAAGAGGAAGAAGATGAAATCGAAGAAGACTTGACTGTTGAAGTAGACTTTCAAGAATATGAATCTGATTAAAATATCTAAAGAAATCAAAACAATATTTAACCTAATAATCAATAGCAATATCAATAATCAATATCAATAATAAGGTAATATCTAGAACTTGACCGGTATTGTTTCCTTAAATTATCCTAAAATTGTCAAAACAGTCAGTGGAGTAGGCCTACAGGGGAAACCACGGTAAAAAAAAAACGCGCCGAGTACACTACCTCACAGGTGGTGTGGAAACGTGTGCATATCATGTATAATATGACTCTTTGAATCGCGATATCTCAGGAATGGCAACTCTTAGGAAAAAAATAGTAAGGACTATTTTTGTAGAGAATTTTAAGATCTACAACTTTGGTTAAAGGTTTTTTTTTGATAAAACTTACCGTTTTCGAAAAAAAATCCAAAAAATCTCAAATTTTGACTTTTGACCCCGAATAACTTTTGACGCACACATGGGATCGATGGGGACTTTTTAAACTTTATTTGTTATAATATACCCTAGCTCTCCACCAAAATTTGGCTCTCCGGCAATTTTTGTTATTTGAAATGTCTATATAGACCGGGTTAATAATCGTACTTAACCATATACAAATATGTGGTGGATTTGACAAATATTCAAAATATCTCGATAAAAACTGACTTTTCGAAAAAGTACTGAGAGCCAAAAAAGTTTTAAAAATATTGTGTTTAAGTAATGGTACTACAATAATAATTTAATTGGAACGTACACAAAAGTGTGGGGTGGTTTAAAGGAACCCCCATAAAATTTTTATAGGCGTTATCCATCTGGGCGTGATGACGTAATCGATGATTTTTTAAATGAGAATAGGGGTTGTGTGTTTGCTCATTCGAAAGGTTAAGCAATGCTCTATTCACTAATATAAACATTAACATAATTATTTATACAGGGTGCCCAATTTTTTTTAATTAAATTAATTAAGACAAATAGAAGAATGTATATAATTTATTCGATTTCAAATACGTTTTACTGTTATAATACTTTATATAAATAAATATTGTTTTTCGCTTAATACATATAAAAGTTTTCACTCGCCTGTCTCTTAGCCGTTTGAACATTTAATTTAAGCGAAAAGCAATGTTCATTTTTCAAATTAACATTTTTTTTCTGTTTTCTGACAGCAGTAAAATGTAGTTCGAATTAAATACGTTCTTCTTTTTGCCTTAATTCATTGAATTCAATTTTTTTTTGAATTAAATGAATTAAGACAAATAAAAGAATGTATATAATTTATTTGATTTCAAATACGTTTTACTGTAATAATATTTTATATAAATAAATATTGTTTTTCGCTTAATACATATAAAATTTTTACCCGCCTGCCTCTTAGCAGTTTGAACATTTAATTTAAGCGAAAAGCAATGCTCATTTTTCAAACTAACATTTTCTTCTGTTTTCTGACAGCAGTGAAATGTATTTTGCATTAAATAATTTACATACATTTATTCTTTGTCTCATTTAATTTAATTCAAATTTTTTTTTGGGCACCCTGTATAAATATGTATGTTAATGATTATATTAGTAAATAGAGAATTGAATAACCTTTCGGATGAGCTATTAGACGACCCTTATCCTCATTTAAAAAAATCATTGATTACGTCATCAGGCCCAGATGAATGTCGTAACTAGTATGATATACAGTATGTCCCTGTAAGTTGTATCCATATGGAAAACTTTTTTATTATTAATTTTACGAAAAAAAGTTATTCTTTATAAAGAGCTCTGCATGGTCCAAAACCTAAGATTTACCCATCAAATATCAAATTTTTTAAATATTATACGAGGTGTGTCAAAAAGCTTGAATTTCACTCAAGAGTAAAGTAGCTTTATTTTTCACAATATTGAAAATTGCTATTATGAAAAGTTGTTTGGAATTAAAAACTGTATTCTAGTATGCATTTATATCCTTCTAATTAAAATTTTTTTTTTGAAAAATTATGGATAACTAACAATATTTTCAGTTATTTTAATTCAGATAACTCTTTTATTATTAATTTTACGAAAAAAAGTTATTCTTAATTAAAAGTTCTGTATGGTCTAAAATCTAAAATACAACCAACTTTTATCAAATTTTATCAATTTTATACGAGGTATGTCAAAAAATATGAATTTCGCTCAAGGGTAAAATACTTTTATTTTTCACAATATCGAAAATTGTTATTATTAAAAGTTATTTAGAATTAAAAACTATGTTTCAGTATGTAATTACATCCTTGTAATTGAAATATTCTGAACTATAAAGGTACTTTACTTTTGATCTAAATTTATCTTTTTTGACATACCTTGTATAAAATTGATAAAATTTGATATAAGATGGTTGTATTTTAAGTTTTAGACCATCCAGAAATTTTTATTAGGAATCACTTTTTTTGTAAAATTAATAATAAAAGAGTTATCAGAATTAAAATAACTGAAAAAATAATGATAGTTATCCATAATTTCTCAAAAAAATTTTTTTTTTCAATTAGAAGGATGTAATTGCATATTAGAATATAGTCTTTAATTCCAAACAACTTTTCATAATAGCAATTTCCAATATTACGAACAATAAAGCTACTTTACTCTTGAGTGAAATTCAAACTTTTTGACATACCTCGTATAATATTCAAAAAATTTGATATTTGATGGTTAAATTTTAGGTTTTGGACCATGCAGAGCTTTTTATAAAAAATAACTTTTTTTCGTAAAATTAATAATAAAAAAGTTTTCCATATGGATACAACTTACAGGGACATACTGTATATGCCAAAAAATTATAATTTAAAAAATAATAATAGACCTGTTTCGTTATTTATCTCTAGGGTCGCCCATTCTCGAGAAAATGAATTTATTCCAACTTAAACGTCCTCACTGTATAACTTCTATACATTCCGTTTGAATAATTCCGCATTCCCCATGCCTTTATAAAGTGTTATTGTGTTATACCTTTATCTTAATACAGAGCACTGGAATAAGTTTACCCCGTCCCCCCTACCAACTTATTTATTTTTAGCACGCACAACGCTCAAACATGTCGTTTTTTTAAAATAATCATAGTATATTATAGCATCAATGTTTCGAACTTTACGCGGTACCTCTTCAGGTGACACTTCATTTGAAAGCTTTTGAAATACTGATTACAAAAATGTATAATACTTGAATACTTTTTAGGAGCGTAGGCGCAAAATTTCGGTGAAATTCTTTTTAAATGCATTAATTTTTTGCGAATCCTGAGAAAACTAATAAGTATTTAAAAAAAAATTAA
Organism: Diabrotica virgifera virgifera; assembly: GCF_917563875.1. Taxonomy (NCBI): domain Eukaryota; kingdom Metazoa; phylum Arthropoda; class Insecta; order Coleoptera; family Chrysomelidae; genus Diabrotica; species Diabrotica virgifera. Next base: position 39,258,285 of record NC_065448.1, read on the forward strand.
ACGCAGATTGAAAGACTACAGTATTATCGAGTATCGAAAGTCCCTGATAACTTCTATAATGTTTATTTTAATAATGAAAAAAAGAGAAAATTTAGTATGATTTTAATTTTAGATATATTGTTCAAAAAAGTCTTTTGGTCATGCTAAATAGTTTTCTAAGGATTAAAAAAAAATGAATGCATTTAAAAAGGATTCGACCGAATATTTTCACCTACGCTCTCAAAAAGAATTAAAGTATTATACATTTTTGTAATCAGCATTTGAAAAGCTTTTAAATGAGGTGTCACATGATGTACTTTCCCATTTAAAAAAATCAAAGTTATGCCACATGCGAGAGATCGCGTAAAGATCGAAACATTGATGCTATAATATACTTTGATTATTTTAAAAATCGACCTGTTCAAGCGTTTTACTTATGTGCTAAAAATAAATAAACTTAATAGAGGTGCGGGGTTATACCAGCGCAATGTATACATATTAAACTTAATTCTAGAACCTAATATTAAACTAATATGTCAAAGTATACTTTTATAGCAGCTTAAATATATTAAAAAAATTTTCACAGCGATAATTTTGTAGTTCATTTTCGCCGGATTAACTATATTTTATACAGGTGTACAAGATAAATCGGGCGATATGGAGCAGAGCGTGCTCAAGAATTCTTATGAAGTGGCTGCATTAATTTTAGAGAAAACAAAGTTTTGCACCAAGACCATCCCCAAGTAAAATTCTCTTTACCTTGACTGCATTTGTTTACACAGATGGTAGGAAGAGCATTAATCATATTCAAGTTTTAAGAGGCATACAAAAATGTGCGATTTTTTGTAAGATATAGCTTTAATATAATTTTTACTGGTATAATATACACTCGTCTCAAAAGTATCGCATACATGTATTAAATCTGGAATTTTTGATTATACAGGGTGTCCCCGAAAATAGTGCGTTCCTTAAAGGTATAGGTAGAAGGCACCATGTAGAACAGAAAACAGAAAAGTCTTATAACATTTTTTTCTAAATTCAACCGTTTGGCTAAAAAATCAAAATACATTTTGGTATGCAAATTGAAATGTGACAACTATGTATACAAAAATCTGAAGATAGACAATCACAGTTCAAAAATAGTTGTAGCATGGGCCTTTGGTAATTACATTAAACACTGTCTTCTTTCTCAACAAACAAACAAATTATTGTTTTGTTTGATTTTCAAACTTGGGGTGGTATAATAATTTTGCAGGTGTCTACTTTTCTGAGCCACATTTTGGTGTCAATAACCTAAGTTACCAACAGTACTTGTACAGTGATGCCAAATTATTAAATTTAATGAAAATAAAAGTTCGCTTATATGGAGAACAATATAATTTCTTTTGGAAACGGTTAACTTTAGAGAAAAATGTTATATGACTTTTTTGTTCTACTTCTTCTTCTTCTTCTTAGCCTTCTATCGTCCACGTTTGGACATAGGCCTCTCCCAACTCCTTCCATCGGTCTCTATCCTGAGCAACATATTTCCAATTCGTTCCGGCTACTCTTTTAATATCATCAACCCATCTCATCTGTGGTCTTCCTCTCGGTCGTTTACTTTGGTAAGGTCTCCAATGTTGTATCGTGGCATTCCAACGTTGGTCTTTTTGTCTAAGAGTGTGGCCTGCAAAGCTCCATTTAAGTTTGGCAACTTTTGTTGTTATGTCCTCGACTTTTGTTTTTGATCTTACCCAGTCGCTCCTCTTTTTATCTGACAGTCGTATACCTAACATTGCTCTTTCCATAGCTCTTTCTGTTGTAGCTAGTTTATTCATATTTGCCTTGGTTAGGGTCCAGGTTTGACACCCATATGTCATGATAGGAAAGATGCACTGGTTGAACACTTTGGTCCTCAAATATTGAGGTATTTTGCGGTTCTTAAGTATCCAACCAAGTTTTCCAAATCCTGCCCATGCTAGTCTTGCTCTCCTATTAAATTCCGCACTTTGGTTTTCTTTGTCAAGTTTCAGGATTTGGCCTAGGTAGATATATTCCTGGACTTTTTCTATCTCACTGCCATTTATAGTTATGCGTCTGGGGTCATCTGTGTTTGTCATTATTTTTGTTTTCTTCATGTTCATTTTTAGACCGACGTATTGGGAGCTGCCTGCGAGTTCCTCTATCATAATTTGCAGTTCCTCGAATGAGCTCGCTATAATCACAATGTCGTCAGCGAATCTGAGGTGATTTAGCTTCTTGCCATTAACATTAATGCCATAGGTTGACCAATTTGTCGTTTTGAAGACGTCTTCTAGTGCTAGGTTGAAAAGCTTCGGCGTAATTACGTCTCCTTGTCTCACGCCTCTCTTAATAGGGATGGGATTTGTATTTTCGTCTAGTTGTACTATCATAGTTGCATTTTCATATATATTATGTATTAGTTGTCTATATCTGTTATACATACATCTGTTCTTGTCTATATTTGTTCTACATTGTGTATTATATCCATATCGTAAAGGAACCCACTATTTTCGGGGACCCCTGTATATATTTGTAGCTCAATAGGCCTTAAATGCCCATGGCTTAGAATTTCTTAACGGTTTTCCTCCATTTTCTCCTGTCTAAGGCCGAAGTTCTCCAATTTGTTACCCCGACTGTTTCCAGGTCTTCCTTACACGCTTCTAGCCACTTTTTTCTTGGTCGTCCTCTTCTAATCTTTCCTTCCCCTCTCGTCAGCGAGTCCTTTGCCCACCTTCCGTCCGCCATTCTCGCAAGGTGACCTAGCCAATTAAGTCTCTTTGTTCTGACTATCTGGTTTATTTCTGGTTTCCTGTACAGCTCTCTGATCTCTGCATTTGTTTGTCTCGTCCAAACGTTTTCATCGTCTTTTACTTCCCGGAAAATCTTCCTTAGGACACTACCCTCCCAGATATTCAGCGCATTTTCTTGATTCTTGTTCATGACCCATGTTTCGCTTCCGTAAACGACTGTGGGCTGGATTACTGTTCGGTATAATCTCAATTTTGCCTCTCTGGAAATATTTTTTGCTTTTATAGTATTGTATAGTTAGAACCAAACCCAGACATCCAAAGTGAAAGTTATCCTCCAACACCAAATTGTTCTATATGGTCCACATAATGTTCAGAAAAAAGTCACACCATTTTGAGCGTCGGGTTTGGGGGGAGAGGGGGGAGAAATCTGAAAATTCGTAGTTTTTTAGGTTTTTCGTCAATATTTCTAAAACTAAGCGGTTTAGCATAAACAACCTTCTACACAAAATTGTTCTACATTAAATTTTAAATAAAAAGGCCCTATGCATAACCCTTCTAAAATGAACGGTTCCAAAGTTACGGACGTAGTATAGTATAATTGGTCCAAAAAAAGGACTAACCCAGACATCCAAAGTAAAAGTTTTCCTTCAACACCAAATTGTTCTATATGGTCCACATATTGTTCAGTAAAAAGTTACACCATTTTGAGCGTCCGGTTTGGGGGGGAGATGGGGGAGAATTCGGTAAATTAGTAGTTTTTTAAGTTTTTCGTCAATATTTCTAAAACTATGCTTTAGCGTATGGAATGTTCTATAGAAAAATGTTCTACATAAAATTTAAAACAAAAAAGGTTCGATACATAATTGTCATAAAATCAACGGTTCCAGAGTTACGGAGGGTGAAAATTGGAGGTTTTCGATACTTTTTATATTCACTGATTTCTCCCCCCTCCCCCCCCCAAACCGACGCTCAAAATGGTGTGACTTTTTTCTGAACATTATGTGGACGATATAGAACAATGTGGTGTTGGAGGATAACTTTCACTTTGGATGTCTGGGTTTTTGGTATAGTTATATCATAAATATTGCCCAAAAAATATAAAAAGTGAAAACCTCGATTTTTCACCCTCCGTAACTCTGGAACCGTTGATTTTATAACAATTATGTATAGAACATTTTTCATTTTAAATTTCATGTAGAACATTTTTGTATATAACATTGTTTACACTAAAGCATAGTTTTAGAAATATTGACGAAAAACTTAAAAAAAACTACTAATTTACCGGCTTCTCTCCCATTTCCCTCCCAAACCTAACGCTCAAAATGGTGTAACTTTTTACTGAACAATATGTGGACCATATAGAACATTTGGTGTTGGAGGAAAACTTCTACTTTGGATGTTTGGGTTAGGCCTTTTTTTGGACCAGTTATACTATACTACCTCCGTAACTTTGGAACCATGCATTTTAGAAAGATTATGCATAGGACCCTTTTTATTTCAAATAATTTTGTATAGAGGGTTGTTCATGCTAAACCGCATAGTTTTAGAAATATTGACCAAAAACGAAAAAAACTACGAATTTACCGATTTCTCCCCCCCCCCAAACCCGACGCTCAAAATGGTGTCACTATTTTCTGGACATTGTGTGGACCATATAGAACAATTTGGTGTTGAAGGATAACTTTCACTTTGGATGTCTGGGTTATGCCATCTTTTGGATCAACTAGACTATACTATTAGGAGTTTGTGCAGTGCTCCGATAGTCTTCTTTCCTCTCGAAATTCTTTTCTCAATTTCTTTACTTTCTTCCCCTTTACTTGTTAGAGTTACTCCTAGATAGTCAAACTCCGTCGAAAGTTTTGATTAGTATCTCTTAAATTTTTTTGTAAATGCCAGGGAATGAGAGGTAGGAATATTTCGCAGTGGTTTATTCCAGTAAAATGGAAAATGAAAGACTAACAGGCGAAAAAATGAAAATAACAATAATTATTCAAAAAACTGAAAAGTACATCTATGTACAGGGTGAGGCAGATAACTGGCCTATTAGAAATATCTCGAGAACTAACAGCAACAGAATCATGAAAATTGAAATACAGGGGTTTTGAAGGATGATCTATTAAATGAAAATATTTTCATCTCTTTTCAACTTCCGGTTATACCGGAAGTTGCTTATAACTTCGTTTTTTTAAATGGGACACCCTGTATATTGTTACATTTTTGGATTCTCTTCGATGTCTTCTTTCTTAAAATATGAGGATTTGTAATGTTATACAGGGTATTTTAAAAGATAATTACGTTTGTTTATTAATTTCGTAACAATATTCATACCCTGTAGAATTGTAGTAGTTTGACAACTAAAACTCTACTTACGTTCAAATGATTTTTAATATAGTCTACTATTGTTAAGAATCATTAGTATAGCTAAATTTTTAATTTTAGTATACAGGGTTGGTCGAAACTCGGAATGAGTATTTTCTGAGTTTTCTTAAATGGAACACCCTGTATTTTAGTATTGTAATGAAATTATATTTTATGGCACTTTTTTATTTCTTAAGCATTCCCTATACCTAACTGCTTTAATTTGTGCTTAATTGTTAGTTGCACCAATAATCTTAGCTACGTAGCTATTTTGATAGCTAAACCATTATGGTCCAAGAGCTGTGAGACATTTTTGAGTAGGTATTTTAGGCAACCTGAAAATTTTTCAGGTGACTCTTCCATGATAGCCTAATACAAAAATGCCGGTCTGGCTGGAGGGTAGCGGTTATTTTCCCCAAAAATCCCCCCCAAAGTTAAAAAAAAGGGTAAAAATTGTTATTACAAAAAATATCATTGACGTGACTTTAAAGTAAATTTAAATATTCAAATATAAAGAAAATAAACAGGCCAGGCGATTTGAGGGCGATTTTAACTCTGCAAGATACTTGCATGGGCGCCCCAGGATTATTTTCAGGGGATGCATCTGAACTTCAGAAGATTTCATCTGAATCTGTACATACTATTAACGAGTATAAAATATACAACTATACATGCAAAGCTATGCACATTCCTTCCGGACAGGGAAGTACAATTATTATTTTGACAGGGTATTTTTTTAATATCAAAAATAAATATTCTAAAAAGACAGAATTTTTTTTGGTGAAATTTTCCAACTGCCATGTGATCAAACAAATTACGCGTACATATAAATGAAAAGCGCTATAGGTAAGCAGCAGTGTGAGAAAGGGCGTATACCGATAGCTGTTTGCGTTCTCTGTTGTACCTGAGCGAGTCCGTTCGCTCTAGAAAAATCACGTGACCTGGCGATCCCATGTTGTTGTGTCTCGAAACGTTAGAGTAATTATTATATATTATAGTTTTTTAAGTAACTTTTTCTTAATTAAAGGAAAATAATACGTACTATACAATAGATTTTGCAAATATGATAGAAAAAACAGATTTATTATTATAAATATATAGGTAGAAAAGTATAAAAGTATAAACTAAATTAATTCTGTGTCCGAATCTTGTACTTCTTCTTCAAATTCCTCATCTGTGCTTAAATATTCACTGTCTTCTTCTTCGTCAGACTCCCCTCGAGACTCAGATTCCTCTTCTACATGATCTGCAAATAGTTGTAATATGTATTTAGAATTAATTAAAAATTAATTAGCGATAATTTAATTGGATTACTACGTATTCTCTGTCCTTTTATACGGAGTCGAAGCCTGGACAATCACGGGCGTATCTGAAGAAAGACTTGCCATTGTTGAGATGTGCTGTTATTGAATAATGTAAAAAATATCATGAACACAACACGTAACAAACACGGAAACATTAAGAAAGATGAAAAAGGCAAAAGAAATACTCAACACTATAAAGGAAAGAAAGATGAGCCAAAATAAATATTCATTCTCTTCTTCTTCGTCAGACTCCCCTCGAGACTCAGATTCCTCTTCTACCTGATCTGTAAATAGTTGTAAATATGTATTTAGAATTAATTAAAAATTAATGTATAACTAATACTTAATACTTTTCCTTATATTATAAATTACATCATGTTTTTTATTTCTTAGTATATGACCAAAGTAGCTCATTTTTCCTTCCTTCATAGTGTTGAGTATTTTTTTGACTTTTTATCCTTATTAATGTTTCCGTGTTTGTTACGTTTTGCGTCCATGATATTTTTTACATTATTCGATAACACCACATCTCAACAATGGCAAGTCTTTTTTCAGATGCGCCCGTGATTCTCCAGGCTTCGACTCCGTATAAAAGGACAGAGAATACGTAGCAACTCAATTAATCAATCACTAATTAATTTTTAATTAATTCTAAATACATATTACAACTATTTGCAGATCATGTAGAAGAGGAATCTGAGTCTCAAGGGGAGTCTGACGAAGAAGAAGACAGTGAATATTTAAGCTCAGATGAGGAGTTTGAAGAAGAAGTACAAGATTCGGACACAGAATCAATTTAGTTTATACTTTTATACTTTTCTACCTATATCTTTATAATAATAAATCTGTCTTTTTCTATTATATTTGCAAAATCTATTGTATAGTACGTATTATTTTCCTTTAATTAAAAAAAAGTTAAAGTAAACACCATCTATCTATCGCCCGTCGGCAAATTGAAACAAAAATATAACTCCAGACCATCTTTGACCACCTTTAGTCCAGACAAATTAATATATGTATTTAATATATTTTTACCACCAAAAATGAGATGTTTTAATCAAATATTGCTTCAAATATAATCTGCAGAATAATTTTGAATCACGTTCCGCTAATGAACTTGCTTTTTTGTCCTTAAAAGTAGAAAAAAGTTTCAATTCTATTGCTTAATATTTCATCTAAATATAATCGTCTAACAATTTTAACTGTACTAATGCCCAAGTATACATTTTCAAGTGTTAAACTTGATTGATTTACAATGAGTAACCCGGTTGTAAAAATACCGGCGTGTGCTTAATCAAAGGGACATTGATTTACTCGAATTTCATAACAATACAAATGTTATCTGTTTGAATTTGCCGACGGGCGAAATATCTATGGACCCGACTTTACTTAAAAAACTATAATATATAATAATTACTCTGACGTTTCGAAGCACAACAACATGGGATCGCCAGGTCACGTGATTTTTCTCGAGCGAACGGACTCGCTCAGGTACAACAGAGGACGCAAACAGCTATCGGTATACGCTCTTTCTCACACTCCTGTTTACCTATAGCGCTTTTCATTTATATGCACGCGTAATTTGTTCGATCACATGGCAGTTGGAAAATTTCACCAAAAAAAACCTGTCTTTGTAGAATATTTATTTTTAATATTAAAAAATACCCTGTCAAAATAATAATTGTACTTCCCTGTCCCGAAGGAATGTACATAGCTTTGCATGTATAGTTGTATATTTTATACTCGTTAATAGTATGTACAGATTCAGATGAAATCTTCTGAAGTTCAGATGCATCCCCTGAAAATAATCCTGGGGCGCCCATGCAAGTATCTTGCAGAGTTAAAATCGCCCTCAAATCGCCTGGCCTGTTTATTTTCTTTATATTTGAATATTTAAATTTACTTTAAAGTCACGTTAATGATATTTTTTGTAATAACAATTTTTACCCTTTTTTTAACTTTGGGGGGGATTTTTGGGGAAAATAACCGCTACCCTCCAGCCAGACCGGCATTTTTGTATTAGGCTATCATGGAAGAGTCACCTGAAAAATTTTCAGGTTGCCTAAAATACCTACTCAAAAATGTCTCACAGCTCTTATACTTGATAATTTTAAGGATCGATCTGGATTAATATGTATTTATTTCTGAAAAATTGTTTGTGATTGAATATTTTCATGGCCAACCTAATAAAATTTTACGTATTTTTTGTTGCAATTAATGTTTAGTTTGAATCACCAATAACTCACAAATTAAAGCAGTTAGGTATAGGAAATACTTATAAAATAAAAAAGTACTATGAAATATCATTTTACTACAATACTAAAATACAGGGTGTTCTATTTAAGAAAACTCAGAAAATATTCATTCTGAGTTTCGACCCACCCTGTATACTAATATTTCAAAATTAGCTATACTAATGATTCTTAACGATAATAGACTATAGTAAAAATCACTTGAACGTAAGCAGAGTATTTAATGTCAAACTATTACAATTCTACAGGGTGTGAATGTTGCTACGAAATTAATAAAAAACGTAAATATCTTTTAAAATACCCTGTATAATATTACAAAATCTCATATTTTAAGAAAGAAGATATTGAGGAGAATCCACAAATGTAAAAATATACAGGGTGTCCCATTTAAAAAAACCAAGTTATAAGCAACTTCCGGTATAACCGAAAGTTGCAAAGGGATGAAAATATTTTCATTTAATAGATCATCCCTCAAAACCCCTTCATTCCAATTTTCATGATTCTGTTGCCTTTAGTTCTCGAGATATTTCTAATAGGCCAGTTATCTGCCTCACCCTATATACATAATGAAAAATATATCTAAGTATCTATGAAATATGGAATTTCAAGGTCAAATTGAACATTTTAGGATTTAGTATTGGCACCTCTGGCTCTAATGACGTCCCCCATTTTCTGTGGAATGATTCTTAGCAGAAACCGTATGTACCCCAAATTCAATTTTTCCCATTCTTCAGTTAAATCATTTCCCAGTTCATCAAGGTTATCTGAAGCGATGATACGGGTTTTTATGCATCTTTCTAAGTAGTCCTAAACATGCTCAATTGGGTTTAGGTCTGGGCTGACTGCTAGTCAATCGAGAATTTGAGTACTAACCTCTTGAAGATATTCCATTGCTATTCTACGACATTGTCTTCAGTAACCTGAATGATTTTTGATGAACCTTTTGATTTGTAGGGTGCTTCGAATAAAAATTTATAAATGTGCTTGGATGTAGTATTTTTTATTACCAATCTAATATGATTTTGTTGTCATTTTTATCCTTATGACTTGTTTATTTAAAAAATGTTTTTTTTTCAAAATAACTTAAAAATTATTAGTGATACCAAAAGTCTCAAATATAGGTTTGAGATAAAAAAATGTAGGCTTTACTTTTCTGAATATTTTGGATTTTTTGTTTTTTTGCAAGACAAAAATTGGTTAAGATATGGCTGTTCAAAATTTGCATACATTGGTGATTAGTGACTCGTTCCAGCCCTTTTAAGTACAGCATTTAAAAAAAAAGCGCTTTGAACCGATGAAACTTACAGATCATGTGAACAATATATAAGTAAAGTATCTTGTGAAGCGGCAATGATCAATTTCATTTGGGATGCTAATTAGTGGGTGATTTACATGATTTTGTTTTACCAAAAAAAGGAGCCAACTTTATTTTGACCGTAACTTGCTTATTTGGATGCTAAAAATTTTGTAAAAAACCAAAAATAAACCTTTTCTAAACACTTTAAAAAAGTTTTGATGAGCTTTCGCCGAAAAGTTCTTCATTTTTTGGTTATTTCACATTAAAATATTCGATTTGGAATTTGGCGAATAAGAACCTACTTTCATTAGCTATAACTCTGCTTCTACTGGTTCTACAGACTTCATACATACATCATTTTTTTTTTACTTTTATATAAGCTATATTTTTGCTAAGAATATTTTTTTCGATAGAATACTTATTTGCGAAGAACCGTCTAAAAATGTGTTTCTTTTGTTGAAAAGTGAACATATTCACTCGCAAATAACTTGAAAAGTATTAACTTAGTGAAAAACTCTAGACAACAAAAGTTGCTTAGAATTAATCAGTTTATCCACTTCCGGACTTATTTTGAACATATGTTTTTCACCCCCGAGAAGACGTGGTACTCACGCCCAATGAAAAAGCACACATCGGCACAATGTTGCTCTTCTTCTTTGACATGTGTATGTGTATGCCCATGTGTATATGCATGCCAAATTTTATGCCAATCCGAGCGGTTCTTTAAAATTCGGAGGTTTTGCAATATTTTACCGTGAGTGAATTTACTCTTTGGTACTTGGTACTGTTTTGTTATCCTGCTTTAGAGTTCTATTTATTTAGGGAAAAATTTTACAACCTGCAAGGCAATTTCAATATATGGAAATACCGCAAGGCGTGTCACACATTTTAATTTATATTTTATTATGTTTTCCATTTGCCGATCAATATTTTAACCATTGCTTTTCCGTAAAACGCCATTGACATTTCTTTCTGTCTAATTTATGGCCCTAATAAAAAACTTAATTGGACTAATATTCACTCGAAGCTCGAACCATGAATTAATCAATATTTATATTGGTGCTGAGGTACAACCAGAAATCAAAATTAATCTCTATATTCAGAGGCGTCCCCTAATTAACTTATTTGCTAATCATGAATATGTGGACCGTTATGAACATACTACAGTTTGGAAAACAGTATGGACTTTGGACTAAACAGCCCATATTTGGTGGTTTTCAGCTTTTATATAAAAAGCTCAAACACGTTTTCATTTCATTTCTTTATTTATTTTCCTACTTTCTGATTTTTAATTCGTTTTTATGTATATTCGTCGTAGACTTTTTGCTCAATATATGACATTTAAAGTTATCTTTTTATTCAATATAAATAATTACACTTTTATAAAAAAAAAATTTTTATAATAAAACGTTTTTATTATTTATAGGAGATAATATAAAATAATTTGACGATATTTAAAATTCCAAAAATAATAGTTTAATAAAAAAAGTACTTTTTATAATAACAAGGTTTTGTTATATACAGGACACAACATGTTTCGAAAGAATAAAATATGAATTTTTAGTAGGTGTATTAACTGTTAAAATTATAATTCCAAAAATTACACTAGTTAAAAAAGTACTTTTATAATACCACGGTTGTTTAAAATTGGATATATAATAATTAACTTATAAAATATGAATTTTAAGTATATCAACTTTTAATTATTTATTAAAAAAATTAAAAAAGATACGCAACAGCCGTGTTCGAACTAGGGAACTCTCGATCTGCAGTCTAATGCCACTGAGCCACCATCAATTTGCAGATATCAATTTATTAACGTACTTAAAAGTATCCCTGCATTAGTCACATTTTTAAAATAGTTTGAAATGAAAAAAAAATCAATTTATCCATACAGGGTGATTGATTAATGGGGTAAAGCTCCATAGATCCGTTATAGTAATAGAGAGAAATAAAAGTTAATAACAAAAATTGTAACCAACTTTGATTACTGATTGATAATCAGTAATCGTAAATTGTCAGTTTTAGACAATTCAGTTATGGCTTGTATAAAATTTGGATATATTTATACCCGTAATTAATAATTTGCTCTGAAAAATGAAAATATCTCTAAAACTAATAAATTTAGACATAGGGAATCTTATATAAAAATTAAAGTACGGTAATGGTACTTTTCGATAGTGATATAAAATACAGGGTGTTTTATTTAAAATTACTGAGAAAATAATTTACTTGCGTTTTGACTCACCCTGTATTCAATATAAAGAAAATTAGCAATATCGATTATTACTTGGATATAATTGGATAATGTAATTGGATATTACTTTGTAAATACCCTGTATAACATACTAAATCCTTATATTTTTTTAATGGAGAAGTTAAGAGAACATTTTAAATATAAAATAAAATACAGGGTGTTCCATTAAAAAAACATAACTTTGATCTGTTACTATGTTATCGAACACCCTGTAACATTCTAACTAATTTTGTAATGTGAAGTTCAAAGTTGGCTACAATTTTTGTTATTAACTTTTATCGCTATCCATTACTATAACGGATCTACGGAGCTTTGCCCCACTAATCAATCACCCTGTATAATAGCAGTAAAATATTGCATTGTTAGCTAGTTCTAAACTATTTTGAAAATTTCAGGTACCTAGGTAGCCTAGAACTATTTTTAAAATGGATTACAAAATTTGAGGAGACCGTGACAACAACCAAGCCAAAACGTTTTAATATTCAAACTTGTTGTATAGTTATGTCGTTAGATTATATCTAAACTAAAATGATGGATACTATAATCTTCCTGATCTATCTCTCTCCCTCTCTCTTCCTTCAGTCCTCATCCCCCGGGGGGACTGCAGTGGACATCGTGATACTGTGTATTGTCCGTCTACAAAGATCTCTGTCTCTGGTCATTTTTTTAACTCATGCATAGGTCTTTTGCATATACCTGTAATTTGGTCGATCCATCTTCCTCGTGATCTTCGGCATTCTACATTTCCTTGGATAATAAGTCTTTTCATGTTTCTGTGTCTGCTCTCATAACATGTCCATAAAGTATTTTAATTATTGTTGGAGATGGACTTTGCTGGAGAGTCATTTGTTGACTTTTAACTCATTTAAAATTGAATTATTTGTCCTGTGGTCCATCCGCGAATTTCTTAACATTCTTCTCCAACATATCACTATAGTTGCACCCATCTTTCTTCTTTCTGATTGTTTCAGGGTCCAAGATTCCCATCCGTATGTCATTATTGGGAATATTAAACAGTTGGTCAACCTTATTTATTTTTAGAGTTCATGAAATTTAAGAGACTTTCCATATTTTGGTCATCTTTTCTACAGCGACTTTTGCTAGATCAAATCCACGTATAATTTCTTCCTGTAGTGACCCATTGTTTGTGATCAATGATTCTAATCAACTCTGATTATGATCAAGTGGTAATGTATGGATGATTGTTTTGCAGTATATCTACTATCATGATCTTGGTCTTTAATATCTCTAACTGCAGACCAACTATGTGACTTTCGTTTTCAACCAGTCGAATGAGTTCAATTAACTCTTCTTGATTATTTGCACGAGCGGCTTGTGTCTTCTGCAAACCGTAGGTTGTTTATTTTTTGGCCTTTTATTGAGATGCCCTTCTCCCATCCTTTAAGAAATCTTCTCATTATAAGCTCCCTATTTGTGTTATACCGCATTGACTACCGATACACATGCTTAATATACAATACATACAAGAACGCAACTTGTCGGTGAATGTACATAAAAACACGGACCATATCCCAATCGGCAGAGGAGTCCGACAGGGCGATACCTTATCGCCTAAACTGTTTACCGCAGTACTAGAATATGCTTGTAAAAAACTTAACTGGGAAGAGCGAGGCCTGAATATTGATGGTAGAAGATTAACAAATTTGAAATTCGCAGACGACATAGTTTTATTCTCTGACAACCTCAAGGAGATATGTACAATGCTACATGAACTTCAGTTAGCGTGGGTCAGTGTAGCTCTTAAAATAAACAAACATCTCCAAAACAAAATTCATGACAAACCTAGTACTTAGCGGAAATATCAATATTGGAGACAACGAAGTAGAGCTAGTGGAAAAATACGTATACCTTGGACACGAAATAAAGATCACAAGACACAACCAAACATGCGAACTACGAAGAAGAATAAACCTAGCATGAGCAGCCTATGGAAAACTCAAAGACATCTTTAAAAGCGTTATACCAATTTCTTTAAAACGTAAAACATTTGACCAATTTGTGTTGCCTGTGATGACTTATGGTGCCGAAACTTTGACATCGACAGCTACAACTTCTAATATGCTGCAAATAGCTCAAATTAAGTGTTGTACACAGAGATATGTCAAGAATAGATCTGGCTAGTTATATGCTATTCAATGCATCGGGGTGTAACGTCAATATCAAGTACGGTGGTCTAGCTATCTTTGTCTGTCGTGCGAGTGTGAGCGTATCTACCAAGAGGTGGGAGTAACGGAACGACAGAAACACAGAGGCGGCGGCCATCATATGCTACAGAGAGAAAGCTAAGCGCCTGTAGAGGGAGATAGATAGACCACCGACCCGAACCGCTCCGCGTTACGCTATTTTTCCGAGTTGGCCAAATCTATGTGTATAGGATCTTTGGTTGTACACCTTGGTTGTCTTTTAGTGTCTGCTATAAATGTTGGCTATTTATAGAAACTTATTGCCAGCTAAACGGAGGAAAAATTACGAAACCAGAAGGTTCATGAAATGAGAGAGCAAAACAGTGTGGTCATATTATTTACTTTCTTCATCAAATATTTTTCATCCACTTCTGAATGTAGGTCTCTCCCAATCACTTCAATCTTTCTCTAAGTTGCACCAATAAAATCTAATGCTCTCCTGTATCATCTACCCATATATCTTATGAGGTATTCCCATGCTTTTTGTCGTCCTCCTTGGTATCCATGCTAGGACTTCCGTTTCTATCTGTTATCATCATATCAGGCTATGTAACCGGCCCAACGCCATTTCATTTTTGTTATTTTTTCCACGATATCCCTGATCTTCATTCTACGGTTTATCTCGGTGATTCTAATCTTGTCTCTTAGTGATATTCCAAGCATGTTTCGATATATTACCCTTTGAGTTGTTCCTAGTTTAAATAAATAAATAAATAAATGTAAATATCGTAAAAATGTTAAATAAAAAAAATATACAGGGTGGTTGATTAGTAGGGTAAAGCTCAATAGCTCCGCTATAGTAATAGATAGCAATAAAAGTTAATAACAAAAATTTTAGCCACCTTTGAGCTTCACATTACAAAATTAGTTAGAATATTACTGAGTGTTCGATAACACAGTGGCAGACCAAACTTATGTTTTTTTTTTAAATAGAACACCCTATAATTTATATTATATTCGAAATTCTGTTAACTTCCCCATTACAAAAATATAAAGGTTTGTAATGTTATACAGGGTATTTACAAAGTTATAACCAATTTTGTATAAAAATCGTAACAAGTTCAACTCCCTGTATAAATAAAAATAAGCACAACAGCAATGGTTTATTAATGCCAAATTTTTTTATTTATTGTCAAAATTTTTAAGAATTATTGATATTGCTAATTTTCTTAATATCAAATACAGGGTGAATCAAAACGCAAGTATATTATTTTCTCAGTAATGTTAAATGGGGTAGGTCCGGTCCTGGCATTGTTGAGAACGGTAGCATTGAACGTAAACTCGCAATAAATTGGCTATTTTTAGCGAAACTAAAGTAATTTAATTGAAGTGATTAACACTAGTGTGTACAGTGAACAAACAGGCTTCTTGATAACCAAAAGTAAGTGCTACAAATTAATAGATATTAATTAAATTCCATATTTCATTATTACAATAAGGTTAAGCAGGATATTCCATTTATTTAAATTTTATATTTTTATTTAATTTGAGAACAAAAACAAGTTCTGATAAGAATTATCGCTAACAGTGTAAACGCCAAAATACAGAGGCGGCTCCAGAAGTAGTCGAAATACAGAAAAGAGAGAAAGAAGCAAGGTAAGCTAGCTCTCGTACGGGTTGGGGCTGGATTGAGCAGGTCTTTAACACGAACTGTACGGGAGACGCCGAACTTGTGGAAACTCTGACTAAGAAGAAATGGAGGAATTTATAAAGGAACTACGGGAAAAATTAGATAAAATGGAAGAAAGAGGTATGAGAATAGAAGAAAAATTAGATGGGATCCAAATTGAGCTTGAACAACTAAGAAATACGAATCAGGAACTAAAAAATGAAAATGCGCTTCTAAAACAAGAGCTGCATCAGCAGAAAAATAGAATAGACCAAATAGAAAGAGATATGAAGAGGAAAAACCTTATAATACACGGCATTGAAGAAACACGCGATGAGGACACACAAATGTTGGTAAACAAAGTACAAGACATCATTAACAAAATGGAAATACCTTGCAAAGCCAACCAAGAGGTCACAGACATTAGAAGAATAGGAGACAAAACTAGAAATTCTGAAAGACCAGTCCTGGTAGAGTTAAGAAGTGGGAATAAAAGAACGGAAATTCTTAAAGCTACATGGAAATTAAAAGGATCGAAATGGTTTGTTAATGAAGATTATCCAAAAACCATAATCGAACAACGCAAAATACTTATAAAACACATGAAAGAGGCAAGGATGAAAGGGTACAACGCAAAGATTAAATATAACAAGTTAATAATTAACGGAGACGAGTATGATATAGACCAGGTCAAAAGATGGAACAGCGATTCCGAAGATTTTAGAAAGGATAATATGGCAGAAACTACAAAGAATAAAACTGGAACAAGAACAACGAGTGAAAGATCACCACACGGAGACACAGAACTAGGTCCAAGAGAAAAAATAAAGAAAGTAAACGAAACTCAAACATTAAAAAACTAGAATTGGAACGGAAACACATTATGACGACAACAGAACGAAAAATGGACAAGGCAATGATACAAAAGGACATGAGAACAAGCAAGATTAGCAAAAAGAAAGAAAGTAAGAAGGGTAATACAAAAAAGAAAAAAAGAGAAGGTGGTGTTATAAGAATAGCTTCATGGAATATAAGAACATTACTTAGAGTAGGAAAACTGGAAGAAATAACATCAGTTCTGATACAGTACAACATAGAAATAGCAGCATTACAGGAAATTCGATGGAAAGGGAAAGGACAAATTGATCAAAAGAATGGTACCTTTATATACTCAGGGGAAGAAAAGCAAGGACAACATGGAGTAGGATTCATAGTAACTGGAAATATGAAAGACAAAATAATGGAAGTCAGACTAATAAACAAAAGAATAGCCTACCTAAGGATTGAAGCTAAACCGACAAACATATCCCTACTAAATGTTTATGCACCGACAGAAAATGCGAAAGAGGAGGAAAAAGATTATTTCTACGACACTATGGAAGAAGAGCTAGAAAAAATACCAAAAGAAGATGTGATATTAATATTGGGCGATTTTAATGCACAAATAGGAAAGGAGGATTATATACAGCAAATAGCGGGCAAACATACAATACATGAGAAAACGAATGACAACGGGCACAGAATATGCAACATGGCGACAGGAAACAATATGTCTATCAGCAGTACAATGTTCAAGCATCCAAGAAAACACAAAGTCACATGGGTTTCTCCAGACCAAAAAACAGAGTCACAAATAGACCACATATTAATATCGAAAAGAAGACAATCAAGTATAATGGATGTGAGAAGCTACAGAGGTGCATGCGGAGATTCAGACCATTTCCTGGTGGTAGCAAAGCTGAGACAAAAGATGAAAGTAATGAGAAGGCAGAAAGAGAGGAATAAGAGGTGGAATATCGAAAAATTGAATGAAGCAAAAGAGATACAAAAGTATGGAGATGAAATAGGTAAAAGAATTGCCGCACTGAATAAGGATAGAGATGATATCGAAGAAATATGGGGGGATATTAAAAAAGCAATTAACCACACGGCGGAGACTACACTAGGGACGAAGCAAATCACAAAAAAGAAGGACTGGTTCAATACAGAATGTAAAGAATCAGTTGAAGAAAAAGTAAAAGCACGAAATCAGTGGATGCGGACACATAAAATTGAACATAGAGACATGTACGAACAAAAACGAAAGGAAAGCAACAAAATAATAAGACAACATAAGAGAAAATTCATGGAACGTCAGTGAGAGGAAATTGAGGCGGAAACTAAGACTCAAAACACCAAGAAATTCTACACAAAAATCAGAGAACAGAATAGAGGTTTCAAACCAAAAGTAAGTGGAGTTAAAAATAAACAAGGGCAAATAGTAACACAAGATCAACCATATATGGAAGTCTGGATGGAACACTTCAAGGAGTTATTGGCAGAAAATCAAACAGAAGAGATTACAGAAATGGAGGAAGAGTGGGAAAATAATGGAACGAATGAGCCAACACTCGAAGAAGTAATCGAAATAATTAAAAATAACAAAAACGGAAGAGCACCCGGGAAAGATAACATAAACAACGAACTCATAAAATTAGGAGGAGAACCGTTGCATAGGGAAATACACAAACTGATAGTAAACATCTGGAAAGAAGAGAAAATGCCAAAAGAATGGCAAACAGGGCAAATAATAACGATACATAAAAAAGGAAACCAACAAGAATGTCAAAATTACAGGGGAATAACATTACTGAGTACAGTATATAAGGTGTTGTCAACCATAATACAAAGAAGATTACAGGAAGCAACAGACAATAAGATAGGGCAATATCAATATGGATTCAGGAAAGGAAAATCCACAATAGATGCGATATACATACTAAAACAAATAATGGAGAAGGCGAACGAATCTAACATAAACTTAGAAATACTTTTCGTAGATTTTAGACAAGCTTTTGATTCCATCAAACGAAAGCAACTATTGGAAATACTAAAAACGCTACAGGTACCGCTTAAATTAAGAAAACTTATAAAAATGACGATCAGTCATACCAGAGTGAGTGTGAAAACGCAAATAGGGGAAACAGAAGAGTTCGAAACAAACAAAGGAGTGAGGCAGGGTGATAGTTTGTCCACAACATTATTCAACATGGCAATAGAATATATTACCAGAAAAATGAACAAAGGAACACTCAGAAATAGAGGAGGTCAAATTGTAGCATATGCCGATGACGTCGTGATAATGGCAAAGAGAAGAGATATATTAACGCAAATGGTAGAGGAACTCATTCAAGAAGGAAAAACAGTGGGTTTGAGTATTAACGAAAACAAAACAAAAATGTTAAGATTAGGAAAAAAACCTACCAATAGTGAGGTCAAAGTGGGAAGATACAAATTTGAAGAAGTAAGTAAATATAAGTATCTAGGAGTCATGCTGTCAACTGATGGAACAAGAGAAAACGAAATAAAAAAGAAATCATTGGCAATAAATAGAGCATTCCAAGCCAACAAAAAAATGATAAAAAGCAAGATATTAACAAAAACAACAAAATTAAGGCTCTATGAAACATTAATTAGACCGACATTAATGTATGGAGCAGAAGTGATGACAATGACCAAGACAGACGAAGAAAATTTGAGAAGAACTGAGAGAAAAATAATTCGGGCAATATTAGGACCAATAAAAACAGCAGAAGGTGAATACAGGAGTCGAAGAAATAATGAAATAAATGAGGAATTGAAGTGGCAAGATATAGTCAGGAGAATAAAGAGACAAAGATTGAGATGGCTTGGGCATGTATGGAGAGCAGGAGAAGAGGCGATAGTAAACATAGTAACAAAGTGATCTCCGGCCGGTAGGAGACGAAGAGGAAGACCGAGGTCCAAATGGCTGGAAGAGGTGAAGCGAGATCTAGAGGACATGGGAATTAGAAATGCAGAAGAAAGAGCAAGAGACAGAAGGAGCTGGAACCGGATATGTAATGCAGTCTAAGAAAAGAAGAATGGAGGACTGATCCACCTCGAAAACATGGATCTAGAGAGCCTGTGAAGGCGGCGCTACCCCCACGGGGGTGTTTTAGCCACTATATATAATGTTAAATGGAACACCCTGTATTTTATATCATTATTGAAAAGTAACATTACCGTACTTTAATTTTTATAAAACATTCCCTATGCCCAAATTTATTAGTTTTCGAGATATTTTCATTTTTTAGAGCAAATTATTTTAGGGGTTTAAATTTATCTAAATTTTAAGTAAGCCATGACTGAATTGACAATTGAAGATTACCGATTATCAATCCGGTAATCAATGTAACACTGTAGCAAATAAACAAATAAAAATAATTTATTAGTAATACATTTTACAAACAAAAACACCACCACTACAGGCAACATTTTTGAAACAATTAAAACTATCTTTTTATGTAAATGCAACAAATAAACAAAGAAAATTAGTAATAATATTTTGTATAGTGAAGAATAGTTTATTGTTTGTATAGAATAATAAATATTTTGTGAAGACCATTAAACACTACTTTTGTATGTAAATGTAACAATGTAACAAATGAAGAACGAAACATAATTTATCAGTAATACATTTTGCAAAAAAAAACAAGTTTGAAAAAATTAGAAGCTACTTTTAATAAAATATCTTTAATATTTAATTACACAAGGTGTTCAAAATTATCTCCTAATACATTTATGTACGCCTAAAAACGATCATTGAATGAGCTACTTACTCTACGGAACATTTGTAAATTAACACATCGAAATACACTTCTTTGTATTCTATTTTTCATCTCATCCCCTGTTGTTGGAGGTATTTTATAAACTTCATTATTAACGTAACCCCAAAAAATCAGTCCAGTTTATTAAATTCTGGTGATTTGGGTGGCCACGCTACTGGTCCATTGAAAAGTGAAAATATCTCGAAAACTAATAAATTTAGACGTAGGGAATGTTATCTAAAAATTAAAGTACGGTAACGGTACTTTTCAATAGTGATATAAAATACAGGGTGTTCCATTTAAAATTACTGAGAAAATAATGTACTTGCGTTTTGACTCACCCTGTATTTGATATAAAGAAAATTAGCAATATCGACCATTCTTGAAAATTTTGACAATACGTTAAAAATATGGCATGAATAAACCATTGTTCTTTTGCTTATTTTTATTTATACAGGGAGTTGAACTTGTTACGATTTTCATATAAAATTGGTTATAACTTTGTAAATACCCTGTATAACATAACAAAACCTTTATATTTTTGTGTTAGTTAACAGGATTACGAATTTAAAATAAAATATAGGGTGTTCTATTTAAAAAAAAAATGGTCTGCCACTCTGTTATCGAACACCCTGTAACATTCGAACTAATTTTGTAAAGTGAAGCTCAAAGGTGGCTAAAATTTTTGTTATTAACTTTTATTGCTATCTATTACTATAGCGGAGTTATTGAGCTTTACACTACTAATCAATCACCCTATATAATGATATAATAATTTCTTAACCCGCCTACCTAAACTTATTACTAGGGCGCGGATTATATGTAAGTTACATATTTTTACATATTTTACATATTTATAGATTTCTTGAAAAAAGTGCATATTTTAGTGGTAAATACATATATTTACATATTTTGGTAACTTTGCTCTGCCATGGAAAACCCAAAAACCACTAAGATGTAATTATAAAGGGCCTGTCCGTTTATTTCTAGGTACTATTTACCTGAGCTCTTAATAATTCTTAATCTCCGCAAATTGAGTTAACTGACTTGGATGTGGGGCCTGGTTTAACCAGAGATAATCGTAAAATTAACTTTTATTTATACTCTCTGATTGGACTGGAATATGGTTTGGCTGTATTTTCGTTTTGCAACGAAATTGAAAATGGTTATTCGTTTTTGATTTACATTTACTCTGATTGGAGTATGAAGGGAACCATTCTCGTTGGAACTTTACCGCGCTGAGCAGATGGGACGTGAATTGTAAATTGTAGAATTCCCTCATCTTCCTTAGTCTCAGCATCCGTATGGCTTGCAAATTGTAGAAGCCTCGGAGGTGTAACCAGAGAAGGTTCCCATTGTTTTCATTCTGGTGGGATGTAGAATAGCATTATGTTGTTTTATATGCCATTAGAGTGAAACCTTAGTCTTTTTGCTAGCAGTTGCCGCTAGGGCATCTATGCCATTTCGTTCGTTGCGATCCGGGACTGCACGCTGGGGTTTGTTTTGGTTGGTTCGGAGAGAGCAGCATATGTGCCTCCTGATGAGAGACTAATAAGTTTCGAAACCGGTAGAGGTGCTTGCTGCACTCTCTGATTGGACTGGAATATGGTTCGGCTGTATTTTCGTTTTCCAACGAAATAAAATGGTTATTCATGTTTGTTTTATTTATTTTTCATTTATAATTTGAATAGACTTACAGCTCCCGGAACGAATTGTGGCCGATCCGGAGACAAACGCTAAAGATATGTGCAAGGCAATGGTTGCTTCTAACATTCCATTAAAACATTGAATAACGTCTAAGATCGTTTTTGGAAAATATTGTAAGTTTAATATCCCGGATGAATACACGTTAAGGAACTCAAGTGTCGACTCTAAATATAAATCAACAATGATCCAAATACAAAAAATCATACGTGATAATGTCTTTTATGTTATTGTGGACGAAACTATAGACGCCCGTAGAAGATATATTGTTCATTTTCTAATTGGCGCACTAGACTTGCACAAATGCACCATGTCATGACATGAGGAAACTCATTTTTGTTATCTTCAAAACAACTTGAAAAAGTCAACAATTTGACTGTTACACGATGCATTCAAGATACTTTGACAAACCTCTTTTTGCCAGATGCCATTCCATTAAATAAATTTGTGCTTTTCTTATTGGATGCTGCCCCATTATGGTTAAGGTGGGGCAAAATTTAAAAATATTTTATTAGAATCTTTTTCATATTACTTGTTTAGCTCATGGAGTTAACAGAGTAGCAGAGATTATCAGAGCCCAATTTCATCTTGTGAACGAATTAATTAGCAATGTAAAGAAGGTGTTCCTTAAGGCTACTTTGTGAGTACAATAATTTACAAAGAGAGACTTCGCGACGCGTACAGCTACCTCCCCAACCTGTATTAATTCGATGGGTGACTTGACTAGGTGCAGCTATTCTTTACGCTAAAAATTATGATAGAATAAAGGGCGTGATAAACGACATATCAGACTCTTCACATGCTGTCATATCATCAAAAGCAGTTTTCGATAATAAGGAGGTGCATAAAAGTGTGATATTTATTAACACGAATTATAGTTTTATTCCGGAACCAATTAAGTTACTAAAAAAGAAGTCGCAACTTCTAGTTGATTCTGTGAAGTTAATTGAAAATTTTCAGAAGGAATGCCAAAAAGTAAAAAGCGACATTGGTGCAAAAGTTTTAGGCAAGCTTAAGCAGGTTTTAGAAAATAATGGAGTCTTCAAAATTATTCAGAATACGTCATATATTTTTAGATGCCATCTTGATATAGAAACGTGTATTGATGAAAACCTGTTGCCAAAATTAAAATATGCCCCGATTACCTCAGTAGATGTGAAGCTTCTCTTTATATAAACACAACATGTTTTCTGATAAAAGACAAACTTTTACCACAGATAATATGTAAAAATAAAGTTACTGAGTATTATTGTTGTTGTAGGTCTGGATCGCGCGTATGAAAAAAAAGTTGATTAATAGCAAGCTGAAAATTTGTTAATAGCTTAAGGGTGTCTAGTCGGATAAACTTTGATATATGGGAACACTGGAACAGGGGCAGTTTTTATTGTGGAACAGGTTAAAAATTTGGAACGGTCAGACCTCAAAAACGGCGCATTTATTTTGTCCGACAGAACAGACTTAAATTCTCCGAACAGAGATGTAAAAACATGTAAAATATGTCAAATGACAGGAATTATGACAGGTGATAAATAGCAGTCTGATTTTTGCATGAGAGTTTAATCTGTGTTCGGAGAGTTTACGTCTGTTCTGTCGGACAAAATAAGTGTGCCGTTTTCGTGGTCTGACCGTTCCAAATTTTTAAGCTGTTCCACAATTAAAACTGCCCCTGTTCCAGTGTTCCCATATATCAAAGTTTGTCCGACTAGACACCCTTAAGCTATTAACACATTTTCAGCTTGCTATTAATCAACTTTTTTTTCAGACGCGGGATCCAGACCTATTGGTGTTTAATTCATTTTATATAATTATTGCTTTAATATTATTATTACATATTTTCGACGAATGCTTACTTAAATTTTTTTTACATATATATGTACATAGTTTCATACACTTTCATACATATAATCTGCCCTTTACTTTTTACTATTACTACTAATAGAATGAAAGAAAATCAGCAGCTCATTTTCCTGGCAATGAAATGGCCCGCACAGCATCGAGTAGGGGCCGACCGCTTAGATGGGACTTTGAACAATTGCTAATCTGTTTCGCCATCTACAATACGTTGAAACTAACACAGAAAGACAGGAACAAAATACAGATGTGTAATAGGCTTCCATAAATACGTAAGATTTTACTAAAGAGTACTAGTACTCTGGGCTAATCAGCAAAATACAAGGAACAGTTATTTACCAGCAATTTTATTGCCGGAATCGAATCTTATGATTGTAAGTATATATTAATAATACTGTACATAGGAAGCATACTATCCTAAGTCACATTTTCATAATTTTACAGGAGGAGCACTTAAACATTATATTTGATGTTTGTTCAAAAAATGATAAGTAATTAATAATTGTAGTGAAAACTATTGTCGGTATTTAAAAATAGTATTATACAGTGCTAGTCAAAAGTCCGTACCCCCCCTCTTATCTTTTGAACGGTTATACGTACAAAAGTGAAATTTGGAGGGAGGAAATAAACGGACATAAGCTCCTTAACTAGTCATGACAGGTGACGTAATAGTGACAGATGACGTTACAGAGCCACTGTGACCGATAATTTTAAATGGGACCTTATGGCAAGTGATACCTCGTTTGAAAGGTATTTAAAATACCTATTCAGCCATACTAATTTTTTTGGGTGTAGGTTAGGTGGATTTTTATTTTGGTGAATAAATTAAATAAATATAATATTGTAGTTTCTCATTTAATTAACAAAAATTCAAATGTCCGCCTATGGTTTCTTTGTCAAAAAATTTGACGTTTTTCAATTTTCTAGTAGTTTTTACGTAAACTTCAACCCTTTTGACAAGTAATCATAGGCAGAATTTTGAATTTTTATTAATTAAATGCGAAACTACAATTTTATATTTATTTCATTTTTTCATCAAAATTAGCTTAAACTCAAACAAAATTGGTATAAATGAATAGGTATTTTCAATACCTTTCAAACGAGGTATCACTTGCCATAAGGTCCCATTTAAAATTATCTGTCACAGTGGCGCTGTAAAGTCATCTGTCACTATTACGTCATCTGTCATGACTAGTTAAGAAGCTTACGTCCGTTTATTTCCTCCCTCCAAATTTCACTATTATAGGTATAACCGTTCAAAAGATACGAGGGGGGTACGGACTTTTGACTAGCACTGTATATAGTTTGCTGTGGTATTTTGAAAGTAAAGTAAGGGTTTAAAGATAATAAAATAATGGACTTAGGATATATTACCTCTAAGTTATAAGACTCCTTATATTTATAATACACATATACTAAGTCCTCATAAATTGGTTATCTGTGTAAAAAAACTCGTCAATATTTCTTTATTTATTTTATTTAGTTATAGTTAACATACAGTTTTCAAGTTACATGTCATCATTATCATTAGGGTACTCGGATTCTTCGTTTGAATGTGGCAGATTTTTATAGAAATCATGGCAATAGGATGGCAAGTATAAGAGTAAGTCCATAAGATCACTATATTTTTTTGTTGATAAAGGAATCAATTGCATATTCATTTGTGGTAAAGTTTCTGGCAAAATGATAGCACCTCTTTTATTTCGTCTTAAGTCAACCATTTGAAAAGTGTCACTGTTGAATGATGTTTTATATTGAAGCATTCCAAAATTTTCTTTGGTAACACGTAAGATCACTGATTTTGAAATTTGAAATGCCCCTCTGTCAGTATTTATTTTCCGATTAATAAATGGACCTGTTGAAGAATATAAGCATTCAAAATTTTTAAAATCATTGAGTTCCATGTTGACAGCTTCGTATTTATTTGAGCACTGACGAATAAATTGTTGCCAGTCCCAGGGTGTTAATATAGTTAGAGTGGGTAGTTTTTACGTTTCATTTCTATATTAGCGTGTACTGAATCGGATTCCATATGCGTGTGCCCCTTTAGAAGAAATTTACAATCTATTACTTGTAGTTTGGGATATCTTTTAATGAGGTAAAATGCACACATAACTACACATAGGTTTTTGGTCTGGCCCCAACAGTTATCTACCCATATGGTTACACATTCGACGTCAGATGAAGGAATATTTAGATCAGCCCACTTTAAAATTCCCGAAGCAATTTCATTTCCTCCTCTGTTTGCTTTGGTTTCATCCCACATTACACAATACGCAGCACTATTATATCCTTCGTATAACGTGTAATTCAAAGTCCATAATTTTCGCTTATAAAAATTTACACAATTGGTCAAATATGGCGTTGGAAGGCACTTTTGTAAATCACCAGTCAGTACTTTGTGCTTTATATTTACTTTTGCTTCGGCCATATCAATAGATTTAAATTTATATCTGTCTTCTGCTTCTTTTAAGTGCGTATCTTTCTCGTTTTCAATCAGTTGTTTCTCAAAATCATTATCAATTGCTCGTATTTTAGCTGCAAACATATCGCAGTCGTCACAAGTGTCTACCTCTGGGGGTTTAAATGTTAAATTAAATTGCTTATTAAATATATCGCGATATAGCCAGGGCTTTGCTATATCTTCAGTAGCATCCTTATTCTCTGTTTTTTCCTGTTCGTATAATTTATACATTTTTTCAATATTTAAATCAGGCCCTAAATAATTCTAAGGTATGCAAACAAAGTCCGCAGATAGTGCGCTACTTTTTTATAAACAAAATGGCGCCCGAAAATCGTGTTTTTTTTTCAATTTTTGCTCTATAACAAAGATTTTAACTTTACACCAAAAACACCCAAATAAAAATTCACCGTAATTAAATTCTGCATAGAGAAGTGTTTTCCCCATTTACTTCGACGAAAATTTTCCCAGAAAATGCGGGTTTTTCCAACAAAATCTTTAATTTTCGTTATTCTTTTCAAAGATACAGCCTTGTTGCCAGATTTTTTCGCAACCCTGTATAGTTTGATTTTTGATGGTGTCTTCTAGCTTAAAAAATTGATTTATTAGACACAAACTAATTTAAATTTTGGATTCAAAGGCCAAAAATTAGTTTAAAATCATATTTAAAATAATTCATTTAAACTACTAAATGGCTTTTTTCAATCTAAATCTCAGGAAGTCACGCTTGAAATAATGAATATTATTAGCTATAAGTCAAGAGGTGGAAGTTCATTTCTAGTTTCTTTGACGTTTGGTTTACGAAATGTGTATGTCCAGTCTGCCTCAATATTAATAGTCAATGCAAACGTTATTGGATGGACGTTATATTCATTAGCATCAGCAGAATTGCAAAATCATGCCTCCAGTAAAATTTCCAAATTCAGCTGTACGTTCTAACAACTGTATGCCTGATAAACACTAACCAGTCGAATTTAATATAACGTTCATAATATGTATATGTATGATGTTCTACATAATTAATATAATAGACAATTGGAGCTAGTCCCCTGCTGCATCATCCAGTTAAACATGACTCGCTTTGTTTCAAGTAAAGTTCTATTGTACACGGTGTTCATTCGTTTTAAACAAACGCCAGTGAAGATCCTCCATGTTCTATTAATAGAGCTCAGGAAATATACACATAAAAACCCTAAAATATGCATGCAAATATGCACAAAAAACAGTTGAAATATGCACTAAAATATGCTTTTATGCATTGAATGCATATAAATAAAAAACGAAGCAATCCTGGTATTGAAAGTATTTAATTTATTTTATGTCAAAATCACAAAAATATTTATTGAAATTTCTATTCTTACATGTATTCTTCATATTCATCAGCATCATCATCATTCTTTATTATATTGTTATTAAAGTTAAAACTATATATATTATTAAATGTTTTTCTAAATTTTCTAGAGAAAAACTGTGCCCTCTATCTGATAATAATTGTTTATACGCGGTAAAACTTCTTTCTATTTGAAAACCCCTGTTGAGCTGGCCCCCACCTTGTAGGGATTAAATTACAAATATCGCTAAATTACGGACTGTTTATGAGCTTTCATATACCGTAGATTAAAAATTTCGTACTCGTTACACTGGGTAGAAATTTAATATTTTTGTAGGGGTTAACGCAGGCCCCTCCCACTACTTAAAAATAGAGATATTGAATAATTAATCTTTGCGGCGGAATTACGAGCTATTTATGGGCTTTCGCAGTGATATAGTTTATATTTTGGATCTTATCCCCTTAACCCGTCGAACAACCCTTTAATTGATTCAACGCAAGAAAAAAAATTAAAATGTATCATATCGAGGATATAATCCGTATAGGATTTGGCGATAAAATTTTGTATGCACCACGTCAGTAAAGACTCTTTATCGAACTCGTCTGTTACTCGCCTCACTCACTACGCTCGCTCTTCTCGTAATATCAGACTCGTTTGATAAAGAGTCACTTTACTGACTTGGTACACAAATAACTATTATGTACCAAGTCAGTAAAGTTACTCTTTATCGAACGAGTCTGATATTACGAGAAGAGCGAGTGTAGCGAGCGAGGCGAGTAACAGACGAGTTCGATAAAGAGTCTTTACTGATAAAGACTCTTTATCGAACTCGTCTGTTACTCGCCTCACTCACTACGCTCGCTCTTCTCGTAATATCAGACTCGTTTGATAAAGAGTCACTTTACTGGCTTGGTACACAAATAACTATTATGTACCAAGTCAGTAAAGTTACTCTTTATCGAACGAGTCTGATATTACGAGAAGAGCGAGTGTAGCGAGCGAGGCGAGTAAGAGACGAGTTCGATAAAGAGTCTTTACTGACGTGGTGCATACAAAATTTTATCGCCAACAATTTTTGATACTGGTTTTAATACTTACTTACAATTTACAATTTAAAATTTTTTTAAATTGGGTACCCCCCGTTAAGATAGGCAAAATGCCCTCACTCCCAGAATTCAATTTTATTAATTTTTTTACGTTATATGCAACTAAAAAATGAGATAACGCGGATCTTTAGCTCGCCACCCCCCTTACCCCTCCCCCCACAGCCAAAAACGTAGATTTTTAGATCTAATTTTTTTTAGTTGGGTTGTAATTGATTTAAAAATTTCAAAAAATTCACACGGGTAGCTGAGGCTTTTACAAAACATGTCCATTTTCTATGGATCCGTAGGTCGAGTGTACATAACCTCAAATTTTTTTCTAACTTTTTTAAAACCTATAACTTTTTTTTTGGAGGTGGCTGCAGGTCCAGTTTTTTTTTGCATTTTGTGTATTTTATCAAAAGCTATCTCACTGATTGTTTTCAAATTTTTCCGTCAGGTGCGCCATCTTGAAAAATCAGGAAAACTGTATTTTTAGGGGGTTTTTAGGGATTTTCTCCATTTTATAGACTGCAACATAGATCAACTGAAGGTTTTTTTAATAGATTATGTATAATTTGAAATAACTGAGTATTTTAAGATTATCCAAAATTGGGGAAAAACACCTTCAAACCCCCCAAAAGCCATGTTTTTAAAGTTATGTAAGGGTTTTTGCGGGCTTAATGATATTTTTTGAGATCGATACAGCCTGAATATTTTTTTTCATTTTTTTTACGTTATATGTGATTAAAAAATAAGACTAATCGTATTTTTAGCCCACCACCCCCCTCCCCTGCCACCACAAAAACGTCAATTTTTCTATTTTTTTTTTGTTTAGTTAAGTTGCAATTAATTTTAAAATTTTTTGAGGCTTCTACAAAACATATCTATTTTTTTATAGACCCGTAGGTCGAGTGTACAATACATATAACCTTTTATAACCAATACATATAAACTTTGAGTTGGTCACTTTATGACTTTCATAATAATAATTTTTAATCGAGTTATTAAGCCTTGATAATGGCCATTTTCGCGTTTTTCAAATTTTAAATTGCATGTAACTCGACAGTCAATTTTATAGAAAAATCTCAAGAGACCTTTTTTGCTCAGGTTGATCCAGAAAATCTAAAATAAATTTGTCCTAAGTGAAAAAATTTATTTTTTGAATTCGTTTAAAAAATTGTTTAAACAATTTTCCGACCGCGGTACTGCCTGGCACTTTGTGGATTTGTTATAAGGACCTGTTTTTGAGTAAGTTTGTGCAAAAAAATGAATGGGAATAATTTACCTAATGGGGACAAGCATACAGCATGGATTATTCGCATTATGAGCCAAACGAAGATGGTTTGGAAAACATTAAACGATAGATACTGTTGTAGATGTGAGTTGCGGAAACGGCAACATAACCATAGGCTGTTGTTCGCATGTAGCTGCCATAATATAATATTTATCGCATGGAAGATATTTTACAAAAATCATCAAGCCAGCAGAATATCTTACAAAACTCTTTGACAATACAGATGTTATACCTGTAATAGACGAAGACAGCGATGAAGACTTTAGAACTGTAAAGTGTAATACAAACGAATATACTATCCGAATACTCTACGGAGCTATATATTCTTTGGTAATACTAGTCCATAGTATTTGGTAATACTTTCTTTATTCTTTTTATGGTGTTTTACGTGGCAGTAAACGTGAAGCAAAATGACATTTTAATAGGCAGAGCAGACATATAGGTTATGTAGATGGTACAAGCACATGTTTGAATAATTAGAATATGTATAATGTAAGGTAATATTAGGGTACCTACTAAATACAAACTAATGAACAAAGAACAAAATGTTTTGATTTACAAAACGACAAGAAGTATGACATATTAAAATAATGTATTTTTCTTAAATTGATTATTCTGTTTTATTTTTGTTTTTTGTATCCTACCTAAATGGTAAATGGTAACTAAATGGTGTCTCCTCGACACCTAATGGTAAAAGAGGCAACCGATTATGTATGTATGTATGTATCCTACCTAAAATATATCACAACGACATCTTTACTTTATACAAAAATATTGCAAAAATTTGAAATTATTTTGTTAAATTGTAGTTTACTTGAGGACAAACTGAACAGCAGATATACTGCGAAAAAAATGAAAACGAAAAAATGATGATTTATTGGGCAGGTTGAGAGGGAGGAGGGCTAAAATTGAGCTAAGGCTTATTTTTAAACACATCAAACGTAAAAAAAAACGAAAAAAATATTCAGGCTGTATTGATCTCAAAAAATATTAGGCCTGGATCCCGCGTACCAAAAAAAGTTGATTAATAGCAAGCTGAAAATATGTTAATAGTTTAACGGTGTCTAGTCGGACAAACTTTGATGTAGGTATGGAAACAGGGGAAGTTTTAACTGTGAAACGTAATTTCAATTGTGGAACGTGTCATTCTGGCAAGTTTATTATTGTGAAAACTAGCAGGTGGTTTTTAAGTTTATTCAATAGCAAATTATATAAAATATCCCTAAAAACCCAGTTACTTCAAATTATACCTACATATCCTATAAAGAAACCTTGAGTTAATCTATTTTGAAGTATATAAAATGGAGAAAATCCCTAAAAACCACCGAACAGATCAGTTTGGCGGATTTTTGAAGATGGCGCACCTTACGGAAAAATCTAAAAAACGTCAGAAATATAGTTTTTGATAAAATACACAAAACACAAAAAAATAGACATGCAGCCATCACCAAAAAAACTATACGTACCTATTAAAAAACAAAAAAAGGTTATATAATGTACACTCGACCTGCGGGTCCATAAAAATAAATGATTTGTAAAAGCCTCAGCTTGTGCTTGTGAATTTTTGTAATTTATAATTTAATAATTATTAATTATTCTAAATGGGAAATAAGCCACAATTTAACTAAAAAATGACCATTTAGAATCGTTAATTACAAAAATGCCACAAAGAAATAGCTTCAGAATAACATTTGTAATTGCAAACCAACTTAATTTTAGGCTGTTGTTGAGGGGGAATAGGGGAAGTGGGCTAAAATTGCGGTGAGTCCTAATTTTTTTAAATCATATAGAACGTAAAAAAAATAAAAAAATATTCAGGCTGTATCGACTACAAAAAATATAATTAGATCCGCAAAAATCCTTACAAAACTTAAAAAAAAACATGGTTTTTGGGGGGTTTAAAAGTGTTTCGCCCAATTTTTGAATATCCTAATATACTCAGTTATTTCAAGTTATACATAATCTATTAATAAAACCTTGAGTTGATCTATGTTGCAGTCTATAAAATGGAGAAAATCCCCAAAAACCCCCTAAAAAAAACTGTTTTCTGGATTTTTCAAAATGGCGCACCTGACGGAAAAATCTGAAAAAAATCAGAGAGATAGCTTTTGATGAAATACACAAAATGAAAAAAAAATTGGACCTACAGCCCCCTCCAAAAAAAAGTTATAGGCTTTAAAAAAGTTAAAAAAAAAATTGAGGTTATGTACACTCGACCTATGGGTCCATAAAAAATGGACATGTTTTGTAAAAGCCTCAGCTACACGTGTGAATTTTTTAAAATTTTTAAATCAATTGCAACCCAACTAAAAAAAATTAAATCTAAAAATCTACGTTTTTGGCTGTGGGGGGTGGCGAGCTAAAAATCCGCGTTATCTCATTTTTTAGTTGCATATAATGTAAAAAAAATAATAAAATTGAATTCTGGGAGTGAGGGCATTTTGCCCATCTTAACGGGGGGTACCCTTTTACATGTAATTCAAATTTCATGACAGTGATGACACGTGACTTCTGCATGATGGCCGCTTTCGATTTTTAATCGGTAGTTATCAATATTGAATAATACGAAATCGGTACAGTTTTGATTTATTTTATATGAATATAATTAAGATAATACAGAATATCACTTTTTGGCATAAATTTAATTAACAATGTCGTAAATTTTGTACAATATTTTTAATAATTAAAGTATATAAATTGTAGGTTAACTCAAATAAATAATCGATTACTGCCATCGACCACTTACATTCAATCTCGAGTAATCGGGGCAGGTAAAGAAAATTCTTCTTTCAGTACAATAAAGTATTACTTTACTGCCGCAAATGAGGGCAAATGAGTACAATAATGAATGACTTTAGTGACGGTTGGCGATAATATGTAGTTATTTATAAAACAGTTTGTGAAGTATGCTTTTTGTAAACGCACGAGATGTTTAGAGGACGAGCGACAGCGGAGCGAGTGCTATACATCGCGTAAGTTCGCAAAGCAAAAAGTACTTCACGCACAGTTTCATACAATATTTTATCTACGCTAAACAAACAAAATAAAAGAGTAACTCTTCGTCACTGGAATTCATTTCTATTCTACAATTTTTAGAACTTTGACATTTAAAAATTCTAACTTCTTTCAAACCACAAAACTGTCAAAACTTTTGTTGCAATTTATTGCTCACATGTTATCACCATGGCAACGTGAAAGTTAAGGATATTTGATTAATATGAAAGTGTGCCAAAAAACAGTGCGAAAAAGCAAATCCCATTTAAAATAGGTGCATTGTTACTTCACGCACACTTTAAATCTTTCACACACTGCTATCTATAATGACAGTTTTCACTAACTAAAATCTTATACATAATATGAGATAGAATAGATAAAAGCTTTTGATGGTTAACTTTCCGATGTTGACCGGCAAAACGATATATTCGGGACAAAATTTATCCAGAAAGTGTACATTTTCTGGTCGGTCGTAAAAAAATAAATATGTATATGTATATGTATGTTCTACATAATTAATATAATAGAATAGACGACTCGAGCTAGTCCCTTTCTGCATCATCCAGTTAAACATGACTTGCTTTGTTTCAAGTAGAGTTCTATTGTACACGTTGTTCATTCGTTTTAAACAAACGGCAACCGGAGTGAAGATCCTCCATGTTCAATTAATAATAAAACCTATCTTTTGTTACGCCGTTTTTCAGCTTTTTGGTGAGGGTAAGGATCCGTAATGGGAGGGTCTGAAATGGAAAGTCGAGAACTTTCTTACGAAAATTGCTTTAATGAATATCTTATTTGCAAATAAGATGAACAAATTTATTTTTTATGAGAGTAGTGGAAAATATGCGCATCGTTTTGGACGAACTGCTTGAAGAAAAACACTCAGCCGACGAATAATTGTAACTCAATATACAGTTGAGTCCGTGAATCTTTACCCGTGCATCATCACTTAAAGCATACGAAATAAGTCGATGATAAGTCGGAAATTGAAATTTAATAATAGTCAAGAGTAATAGGGATTTTCTCGGGACACTCAAAGATCCAGGTAGATGACTACTTTTTTAGTTATTGTAGACCTATAGGAAGAAAACCTACCTGTTGCCTGCCTACACCGAGAGAACAGTTTCTTTTCTCCTAAAACACCGATTTCTTTGAGCAATATTTCTTAAAAGTTAACATATCCTATTAACTTAAACATACCAGTTCACATATAAAGAAACGAGTTTTTTAAACACAACTCAATAATTTCTTACAGATCATTTCTTCAATACTAAGAAATGCATTAATAGTTACATTTAATTTTCTTATCCTAAAGTTTTTATTTCTTAAATTGAAAACTACAAATATTTTGCAGTATAAGAAATATAATGTTAAGTTAATCGATAGTTATATTTGTGAACAAGAAATTTTCTTGCAATCAAATAAATATTTTAAACCACAAGAAATAATTCTTCAGAAATACCCTCTGTAGTAACTGTGGTTATAAAATAAAAACTTTGTCATTAATGCCGAAATGTTACTTGCAAAGAGATTTTCTTCCACAAAAGAATGGCGCAGATTAACTATTTATGATTTAGTCGTCAGTGTTTGTCAAGATGGCGTGATATGTTCATGTTCATATAGATGGATTTTTGATTTATTGGTGTTCTTTAAAAATTAACGGATATTTTGAAGGTACGTACATATATAGGTATTAAATAAAAGTAAATTGAGTAATTTAAGATGTAATAATAATATTGTTTCGTATCCGAATGGTTAAAAAAGAAACATAATAGTATCTTTATATGCTTTTTAGGTATAATGATGGACGTCTCTGAAATAAAGGAGCTTATTATTCTAACTGGGAAATATGCCTCAATTTAAAGCTGGGACAGAATGATATAATATATAGCTTCAGAACAATATTAAGAAAGGAGTTATTAACCAACTGCGGGGCCTTCCACAAATGGTAGAACTTCATACATGTAAGTACCTTTTTAAAAATGTGTATACTTATGAGTATCAACTATGGCGGGTGCAACGCTAAGGATGTTTTCTGTTAATTTATTTGAGATAAAGAAATCAGTTAGTCTAAAAGAAATATGTGTTTATGGTTAAGAAATGTTATTGCCGAAAACCGTGAATTAGTTAATATGTATTAAATCACTTAGATGTAAACTAATAATACTTTCCCGTAATAAAATTTCTTAATGATTAGGTATGCTGTCTCTTTTAGATTATAAAAATTAAGAAAATTACATATTATTATGTCTGCTTCAATGTTTTACATTGGTTGTATTTTCCCTCTTGTTTTAGCTAAACAATGTTTATTGTGTGACTTAATATTATACAGATAAATAATTAATATTTCATTAACAAAAAGAAAAAAATAAACAAAGATGTGTAGGTTAGATAATGCCCTGTTTGAACTAAATATGATTGATTATTATTTTTATTAATAGTTCTTATGTGGGGCCGTGTATTTGTTTTTTTTTGTATTTCCTAAATTTGTCAAAATAAATATCTATATCTTTACAAAATTTTTTTATTAAAGTAAGTTTACTCTTTCTACATAACGATTTTGGTTTAGTGAATTGCTGATATACAAGGTGCTATTAACAAAAGAAGGAAAATTTGAGGAAGTTGGATTTGCCTCTCCATCCTTTTATTGTTGTGTAGAAGCCAGTGGTTTAAGAGTGGAGAAAATATTTGTATGTAATAATGTTTTATATCTTGTTTTATTAATAAATAATGATTTTACCTTAACACAATGATTTATTTCGCCGTATGTAATATCACTTTATTTTCAAGAAACATTAACTTAACTCTAAATATACGTTTATCTCTGTGAAATATATTTCTTAACATTAAATACATTAATTATTAATAGTAAAATAATAATATTCCTTACTAAGAAATATTATGGCTCAGAAAGAATAGTTTTGTAATGTGTAGAAAATATATTTTTATGACTAATAAAATTAATTAACATCAAGTGTAATTTCTTTCTGATAAATGGGTTTGAAGTTTGCCAGAAAGTGATAGTTCAATCATGTTTAAGATATATTTCTTTGGCTGTAGTAGAATTTATTTGAAATATTTTAGAAGATTATATCTTACATACAAAGATATATTTCTTAGGCAATATTCCAAGTCGATCTTTCTTAAATATTAATAAAGTTTCTTTATGTCAAGAATTTTTTTCTCTCGGTGTAGAGTTCGCATCCGTTTTTTAATTATTAACAATTTAGTGCAAAAATCGCGATTTTTTCGATTTTTTGCACCCTATTCAAAAGCTAAATAGTTGTCATAAAACTACAAAATTTAATTTTTTAGAACATTAAAAAACCTTAAAATTGCCGATTTTTGAAAGCTAAAAAGTTAATTTGTTGCTACACAAACTGCAAAATAAGTGAAAATCGTTATTTGTTAATAACTTTTACTAATACTACCTTAGAACTTTAGTGTTCCACCCAAAGTTGGGTATTGGGGTACTTAACACAATCTCAAAATTTGAGACTGATGCATTAATTAGTTTAAGAGTAATTCTAATTGTTTATCCCAGACACCTTTATTTTGAAATAACATAAGACAGAAAATAATGAAGATAGGGCAATTCTGCGTATGCCAGATGAAAGTAGAAAATTGATACTATCAAAATGTACTAAAAAAAGGTAAAAAATTATCTTATATAGCCAAAAATCCTAATGCCAATTTTGTGAAATTTTGTAGTTTATAAACATTTAGAATAACATTAAAAATATTATCCGTAGAAAAAATCATTTTATATATTATAAAAGCTGGTATTTTACACGAATTTTTAAAAATGTAGCTCAATTGGTGATTAGTCGTTGTAAGTGAAGGGGGAGCTGGGAGCCGACAAATGCACGAGTTCAAAAACTAAAAAAGACAACTTAAAACTACTATCATTTTCTACATCTCGGGATCTACTGAATATATTTTGATCGTTCTTTTTTAGTTTGTATGTAATTTTTCTGTACATTACAAATATGCAATTTGTCTAGACATTTATTAATTAATAAACAGTCTAATTTGTTTAAACCATTTTTGAAAAAATATTTTTTTTGCACGATTGATCATTTTTGACTGTTTACCGTGACAGATTTTACGTCAGTAGGTGACATTTACTAGCAACTCGACGGTAAGTAATCCAACTCGACGGTAAGTACTCCAACTCGACGGTAAGTAATTCACTTACCGTCGAGTTAAAAAATCTCTTAATTTTAATTTATTTTTTGAAAGAATAAAGAAAACTAACGAATTATTTATTAATATTGAAACTTATGGTATAACTTGTTAATTATTTAATGAAATCCCACTTGTTTGGGCTGTGGTTTCACTTCTAACAGAAACTCCTGCAGAATCGCATACATTAGTAGTATTACTAGTATTAGAATAATTGCGGAACACCCTTCTTCCCAAGCCCGTTCAATTTCTTCAAATTCACTTTCGCTCATATTTTAATTTATAATAATCAAAATTGTACTTAAAATTATTGACAACTAAATAAAAACTCAATTCTCCATTGTTGTTATGCACCCTAGTTACTTCCTAACAACCAAAGTATCTATCTTGATAAAATGAATGAAACTAGCCAATATGACGAAAATGTTTAATTTTATAATTTATAATGGTATCAATCGTGCAAAAAACGTTATAAGCATGTCGAACGTTAAGGGTAACCGATCTCAGACAATAATTGGAGTCGTCGCTCCGCTCCTCCTCCAAACAATTGTCTTCAATCGGTATAAAACCCTTACCGTTCTCCATACTTAATATAATATTTCCAAAAATCCATGATTTTAATCATACGATCGTTATTAATCATAGAAAAAGTTAAGGTATACTTTAGTAAATAAATTATCTTCAATAAATAATTATCTAATAAAAATCATTTATTTATTAAAGTGTACTTTCACTTTTTCTATGATCATTAATAATACTATGATTAAAAAAATAGATTTTTGTAAAAAAAATATTTTTTCAAGAATTGTTTAAACAAATTAGACTGTTTATTAATTAATACATTTATAAACAAATTGTATATTTGTAAAGTATGTAGAAATTACATACAAATTAAAACAAGATTGATCAAAATCCATTGAGTTGATCCGGAGATACAGAAAATTATATTCGTTTGAAATTGCTTTTTCGGTATTTTAACTCGGTGGATTTGTAGGTTCCCCCTAGTAATCGTTTGAACTACATTTTTGAAAAATCGTAGAGGGTGCTGTGAAGGTACAATGTTTGTGCAAATTTTTTAAGAAAGCATACAAATCCCTTCTTTAAAATGACATTAAGGCTATGGGTACATAATTCGCAAATATTTTACGTGTATCCCTACTTTTTCTGTCTTTACACGGCAAATTACGTGTAGTAAAATTCACACTGGTATGGATATGTAAACATTACTAGAATGTCATTCTACTTGAAAATGTCATCATTAATTTAAAGAGATGGGTTTTGACTGTTCTTGGATAACTGTTATTTTTATAATTGGAAATTATTAATTCAGTTAATAAAAGTGATAATTTTTTCACTAACTATGTATTCAGTGATTGTAATAATTTATTTGTACAACAAAGACTAATACTCAATCGAGAAAAGAGGAAAAGTGTTACAAGTGATTTTTTAATAATATATTGTTATGGAACGCTTACAATTTTGAACATCTTTAACAACAAAATACTTGGATCACAGAATATATTATCCTGATGTATTCTCTGCTTGGATCTTCCACAAATAATACACAATAAATAACTTTTTATTAAGTTCACGTCTTAAATCAATTATTTATCAAATACACTATATTTCAATAATATTTAATCAATAACTCAACATTTTCCCGATGCAATGTCAAATATTTAAAATTGTCACTGATTGTCAGTGTCTGACTGACAATATATGCTGACAATATTATACTCGGCTGAGTGCGTTGTAAGACAAAGATAGATTTGGAAAATATCACCACGGCATTGTGTTTATTTTTTTCGAATCCTGAAAAAACCAATAAATATTTTTGAAAAATTTAAACGCAGAATGAAAGACTAAATTATTACCGAGGGCCGAAAGTCCCTTAGAATAAATAAAAAGTTTATTTTGAATGATATATTTGAAATTAAAAATCACACTTAATTTTCTCTTAGTTTTTCACCCCTGTAACTTATTAAAATAAACATTATAGAAGTTCTCAGGGACTTTCGGCCCTCGTTAATAACGTGATTTTTCATTCTGCGTTTAAATTTTTCAAAAATACTTATTAGTTTTCTCAGGATTCGAAAAAAATGAATCCCCATTTGAATAGCATTGCAGCAGAAAATACGTACCGATCCTCTTAATGAGATTCCTTAATTATAATAAACAAATTAGCTGTGAATTAAAAAAAAACATATGGCTAACTTTGTCCCAAATGAACCAAGGCTAATTTCTTTAAATACTATCGTGTTGAAATACTATCTTTTGGAACATATAAAAATATTGTTTCTACGGACAACATTTTTAAAGTTATTCTAAATGTTTATAAACTACAAAATTTCAAAAATTTTGCATTAGGATTTTTGACTATATTAATTATTTTTTTATCTTTTTTTAACACATTTTGATAATATTACTCTTCTACTTTCATTTGGCATACTCTGAATTGCCCTATCTTCATTATCTTCTGTCTTATCTTATTGCAAAATAAAGGTCTCTGGGATAAACAAATAGAATAACTCTTAAACTAATTAATGAATCGGTCTCAAATTTTGAAGGTTTGTTAAGTGCTCCAATACCCAATTTTGGGCAAAACACTAAAGTTCTAATGTAGTTTTAGTAAAAGTTATTAAGAAATACTGATTTTCATTTATTTTGCAAATCGGCATTTTGAAGGATTTTCAATGTTCTAAAAAACTGAATTTTGTAATTTTATGTCAACTATTTAGCTTTTGAATGGAGTGCAAAAAATCGAAAAATTCGCGATTTTTGAACCAAATTGTTAATAATTAAAAAACGGACGCGAGCTCTAGGCAGGAAACAGGTAGGTTTTCTTCCTATAGGTCTACAATAACTAAAAACGTAGTCAGCTACGTGTATCTTTGAGTGTCCCGAGAAAATCCTTATTATAGTATTTTTACTACAAAAACG
The DNA here is from genome assembly GCF_917563875.1 of Diabrotica virgifera virgifera. NCBI lineage: Eukaryota > Metazoa > Arthropoda > Insecta > Coleoptera > Chrysomelidae > Diabrotica > Diabrotica virgifera. The sequence goes on from NC_065448.1 coordinate 39,298,750, forward strand.
TTATTACGTAGGTAAAAATTTTTGACGTAAGAGAACTGTCAAAACATTAGAATGTGACTTTTCATTATTGCCATGTTTTGATAAAAGTCACATTCTAATGTTTTGACAGTTCTCTTACGTCAAAAATTTTGACCTACGTAATAACGTTTTTGTAGTAAAAACACTATACTCTTGACTATTAGTAAATTTCAATTTCCGACTTATCATCGACTTATTTCGTATGCTTTAAATGATGACGCACGGGTAAAGATTCGCGGACTTAACTGTACACTGTATACCGACGTAATAGTATAAATTATACACCGTTTGAAAATTATTGACAGCACAGATGAAAATAAATAAGAAAAAACAGATGCTTTAGTAATATCGGAAACTCAAGAAAATATAAATGTTAAGCTAAATAATGAGACCATTACACAAGTAGAGGACTTCAAGTATCTAGGATCAATAATGAATGAACAAGGAAATATAGAACTAGAATTAAATAGTAGGGCAATGAGTGCAACAAAATTATACTATGCACTAAATAAGAGTTTTATTAGGAAGAAGGAAGTAAGCCTGAAAACAAAAATGAAAGTTGAAGTTAGTTTGAAAAATGAAAGTATTTAAAACTGTATACGAGCCGATGATCATCTGCTTTCTGGATTATCAGAAGGCATTTGACTGTGTAAACTGGACAGTTTTGTGGAAAGTTCTACATGAGATGGGGGTTCCTGATCATCGGTCAGCTCTGGTGAAAAGCCTATATGAGAACAGTGAAACCAGAATAAGAATTGAAAACTATAAGTCCGAGCCTTTTAAAATAGGTAGAGGAGTCCGACAAGGATGTATTCTATCTCCAAGTCTTTTTAATTTCTATGGGGAATATATAATGAGAAAAGCGCTCGACAAATGGAATGGCGGTATTTCTATCGCAGGAAAGATGATCTCAAATCTCAGATATGCAGATGATACAAGATTAATAACTGCATCCGAAGAAGAAATATCCTGCCTGCTGCAGTTAGTGGAAGCCGAATGCAATAGATTTGGTCTCAAGAACAATAAACAAAAAACAAAAATTATGATAGTAGATTATTCAAATTCTCTTCAGACAACAGGAGCCTTAGACCAGTTTGAAGTGGTTATCGAGTTCAATTATCTAGGATACTACATCAGTAATACAGGACCTTGTGAAACAGAAATACGTAGGAGAATGGGCATGGCCAAAAACGCTATGAGTCGATTATCGAAAATCTGGAAAGATCGCTCCTTGTCGAAGAACACCAAAATAAGATTAGTACGTGCCTTAATTTTTCCCATATTAGTGCAACAGATCCGAAATATTAGATTACAGATCCGAAACATGCACAAAGAAATCGGACGACAAAAAAAAGATTGACTCCTTTTAATGTGGTGCTGGAGAAGAATGCTTCGGATCTCATGGACGGAACACAGAACAAATCACTCAATCCTCCAAGAGCTTAATATTCAGACTCGACTTTCCTCTATTTGCCTCTCCACCGTCTTAAAATTTTTTGGCCATATTGTAAGAAGAAGTGATGATAATCTTGAGAGACTTGTAATTTCGGGAAACATTGAAGGGCGCAGAAGTAGAGGTCGCTCACCTATTCGATGAACGGATCAAGTACAGAAAGCCAGTGGAAAAACATTATCTGAATCCATGAGGGAAGCTCAGGACAGAAGCCCATGGAAAGAGATGGTTGCTCGTATTATAGAGAATCACAACACTCAGAAATGAGGAAACGACTGAGGAGGAGGACGAGCCGGTGCTACTCTAAGCTACGGTAGATAAACGTGGACAGTGAACAACAAAAAAAATTCCCGCGCATTACTACAATCTTCCTTGAGTCACTTACGAGTGGAAAGTTATGTTGTAAAATTTTTCATTAAGTTATCACGGAAAACTGCAATACTTAAGTCATATAACACGTGGTGACAGATATGAAATCCTAAAATTAATTATGCAGGGAAAGATTCAAGGAAGGCGCAGCATAGGTAGAAGAAAAATGTCCTGGCTGAGAAATCTCAGAGAATGGCGTGTATGCAGCTCAACTAACTCTTTCGGGCTGTAGTTTCAAATGTTAGAATAGCAATGATGATTGCCAACCTTTGTCGCGGAGATGGCACGTAAAGAAGAAGAAGACTCTTCTTATATTTCTATAACTCACATTCATTTTTTTTTATTTTACCTTACATTCTTTAATTATCTGATCCATGTAGATTATAACCCACATAACAATTTCATGTTCTTAGTAAATACATAGAACATACTTTTCAGAAAAAGTATATACTGAGAATATGCGTAATTGCGAATGTGCAGAGCACATACTGAGTATATACTACATTACAGTACTTAAACGTTCTATGTATACAGAGTGTTTCATTAATAATTGTCCATATAGTAACTGGAGAAACCTTAGCACAAAATACGAAGATTTAACCTAAATCACTTAAAAAAAAATGTGGTTCCTTACATTTTATTTACATTTACATTACAGGGTGTTTTATCTAAAAATTTAAAAATTATTTTTGCTCAGCATTTTGAAACTATTCGACGTATCACTACCATACTTGGCAGAAAGTACGACTACTAGACACCCTACTAAATTATGATAAACAAACTTTTCTAGCTACTACCAGAGGCGTACGACAGGGGACGGTGAATGGTTGACCCTTCTCAAATTGTACGCCACTGGAGGAATTACTATTTTAGTGCCATTTTTAGATTCTCCAATACTTTCTACGTAAATAATATACTCTTCAGTGGTAACGATAAAGTCATTAGTTTTCGAGATATTTGAAGTTAAATATGAAACAACACAGTTATTTTGATTATTTTATGATATGATTCATATGATTAAAATTTAAAAATTATTTGTCCTCAGTACTTTAAAACTATTTGGCGTATCCTTATTATACTTGGCAGAAAGTACAGGTACTGTGAATCGTCTAAATTAAGATAAATTACCGTTTCTAGCTACTACCAGAGGCGTACGACAAGGGATAGTGGCTGGTTGACCCTTCCCAAATTCTACGCCACTGACGAAATTGCTATTTTAGTGTAATTTTTTGATTTTGCAATACTTTTTATGAAAATAATGTACTCTTCATTCGTAACGATAAAATGATTAGTTTTCGAGATATTTGAAATTAAAAATGAAGCGACACAATACATTAATCAAAATAACCGTGTCGTTTCATTTTTAACTTCAAAAATCTCGAAAACTAATGACTTAATCGTTACGAATAAGAGTATATTATTTGCATAGAAAGTATTGGAGAATACAAAAATTGAACTAAAATAGCAATTTTGCCAGTGGCGTAGAATTTGGAAAGGGTCAATCATTCACTTTCCCCCGTCGTACGCCTCTGGTAACAGCCACAAACGTTTGTTTAATATAATTTAGTAGTTTGTACAGTATCTATACTACCTACCAAGTATGAAAAGGATACGTCGAATAGTTTTAAAATGCTGAATAAAAATATTTTTTAAATTTTTAGATAAAACACCCTGTAACTCAGTTAGGAACCACATTTTATTTAAGTGTTTTATGTTAAATCTTCGTATTTTGTGCTAAAGTTTCTCCAGTAATTATATGGACAATTATTAATGAAACACCCTGTATACTTAGAATGTACTACCGCACTTCTTTTCAGTATATACTAAGAATATACTTTTTAGAAAATTCCAAGGACGTGCTATAAACCTTCTATTTATATACTTAGAACGTACTACCGCACATCTTTTTAGTTTATACTAAGAACGTACTTTTTAGAATATTCCAAAGAAGTGCAATAAACCTTCTATTTATATACTTAGAACGTACTACTGCACATCTTTGTATTAGAAGAATATATTTTTAAGGATATTCTAAGAAAGTGCTATCAAGTGCTATTTTGCTCAGAAGTATGTTTTCATCATCACCTAATCTCATCTTAAGTTCTACTGGTTCTACCAAATACCTATTATATTTACATATTTTAATGGCAAATGAGAATGTAGTTATTACCTACATTCTGCAATATTACTTAAAATGTAAGTACATATTTATAAATTTTAGTTATTTATATAAACTATTATATTATAATATTTAGCTAAACTAAACTATGTATGAGTAACTAAAATTTATATACTTATATGTACTTACTTATATGTATTTATTAAATAATATTGAGTTACCAAAATAGATTATACCTCTTTTGAAGCACCGCAAACAAAATGAAGAGATTAGGTATGTTCTTTAGTCCTAGTAGTTTATCATTCGTCTTCATCCTTAACACTGCATAGATACAAATAATACCTATTTTCGATTTCATATTTTACCGTTGTTTCCTATTTCTGATCAATTTAGGTAAGAAATGGTCAGAATAAGACGGGGATATATGTATTGTGGAATAACAACATCGGTGCACCGGTGGTTAATGTTGCCAAACGGAGGGAAATTACCCTTTTTGCGGGAATTTTCAACATGAAAGGTAATAAAGGGAAAAGTTAACTCAAAAGGGAATTTTTCTTCCAGTCCAAATTGTAAAGTATTAAAAAAAATCAAAATATTTGAAAATAATTAAACATATCTTCTCAGATTTTGTAAACAGGAGGGAATTTTTTTTATAAAAGTGGGGAATTTAAGGTAAGTTTACGGAAAAAGCTTACTCGACGGTTGGCAACACCAAAGCCTTTGGTTGTGAGTTTTGGCATGCTTTGGTTCTGGAATGGCCCATATTGAATTGAATGTACCTAAATTCAAATTCCAACGATGTAAAAATACTCATGATAAACTCGAAATGGTAAAGTTATTTCAATTATGAAAACGAATTTTTAACAATAAACGTTCATACAATTAATGTTTAAACTTTTTTACCATACAACAATTTTGAAAGGAAATTCGTCCAATACTACCTACATACATAAATTTTATTAATTATTTTAAAATATAACGAAGTTGATAATCTATAAGGCTAATATTATACTTCCTATACATACATTATAGATTATTAAGATATTATTTTTAAGATATTTTAAAAGTATCTACTTATAAGTATATGTTAAGAATGTACTTATAAGTATGTGCTAAGGATATTCGATAAAGGTATATTCTAAGAATAAACTTTTACCAATATTCCGAGATACTACGTACACGAATGTACTCAGTATATTCGGTACGAGAATATAATTTAAAGTATATGCAAAGAACATGAAATTTAGAATGTTTTTTAAGGTACATGCTATGCTTGTTCTACGCATATACTAAAAAGAATATACTCCGACGAATGTTGGTAGTATATGCTTAGAACATATGCGAACATCATTGTTATGTGGGAAATAGTGTTGGACTTAGTCCTCCTTGTCTCACACCCTCGTTTGTAGTAAATTTATTTCTTCAGCCCATTTCAAATGTAATCACACATGCAACCCATTTATTATTATTCTTTAGTTAGATTATAGATATAACTATTTAGGTAGATATTAATATTGCACTGTTATGTACTAAATTTCAATAAGTGTAAACAACGATTTTAATTGTCAAGATATTTAAAATTTATCTACTCGTTCCATAGTAACAGTATAATATTATTAAAATGACTTTTTCTGTTTTCTCGATTATCACTATATTATATAGTATATAAATTATTGTAATCACTGAATACGTAGATCGTAAAAAATCTTATTATTTAAATTAATGAATAATTTACGGGATTATACAGGTAATTGTTATCCAAAAATATTCAAAATATTAACGAAATAGCCATCTCTATGTTGCTGATGACGACATCGCTGTCAACATATATTTACATCTCCTGCATAGCTTTTGTGAATAAACTTTATAGGGCAGTCAATGAGTGTATTAGGCTCTGAATTCCATCCTACTCCATCGATTTACTTGATATTTTCACAGTAAGTAGGGAATAGCTCAAGAAACAAAGTCTACCCTATGCCGATGTGCGCTTTATTCTTGGAGGTGGTTCCCAACCCTTTTTGGGGGTGAAAAAAGTTTTGGTTAATATAGCCACGGAAGAGGCTAGATAACCTAATTCTAAGCAAAAACTATTCTATAATTCAAAAATGAATAACCATTTTCAATTTTGTTGCAACACGAAACTACAGCCGCATCAATATTCCAGTTTAATCAAAGAGTGCAGCAAGCACCTCTACCGGTTTCGAAACTTATTAGTCTCTCATCAGGAGGCACATATGCTGCTCTCTCTGATCCAACTAGGACAAACCCCGGCGTGCAGTCACGGATTGCAACGAACGAAACGGCAGGGATGCCCTAGCGGCAACTGCTATCAAAAAACTAAGTTTTCAATCTACTAGCACATAAAACAACATAAAAAAATGTCATTATACATTCTACCAGACTGAAAACAATGGGAACCTTCTCTGGTAATACCTCCTAGGCTTCTACAATTTGCAAGTCATAACGGATGCTGAGACTAAGGAAGATTTTTGGATGTTGTTTTATGTGCTATTAGAATGAAAACTTAGTTTTTTGATAGCAGTTGCCGCTAGGGCATCCCTGCCTTTTCGTTCTTTGAAATCCGTGACTACACGCCCGGGTTTGTCCTAGTTGGATCAGAGAGAGCAGCATATGTGCCTCCTGATGAGAGACTTATAAGTTTCGAAACCGGTATAGGTGCTAGCTGCACCCTCTGATTAAACTGGAATAATGATGCAGCTGTAGTTTCGTGTTGCAACGAAATTGAAAATGGTTATTCACTTTTGATTTATGTTTACTCCCATTGGAGTACGAAAGGAACCATTCTCGTTGGAACTTTACCGCGCTGAGCATATGGGACGTGAATTATAAATTGTAAAATTCCCTCATCTTCCTTAGTCTCAGCATCCGTTATGGCTTGCAAATTTTAGAAGCCTCGGAGGTGTTACCAGAGAAGGTTCCCATTGTTTTCAGTCTGGTAGGATGTATAATGACATTTTTGGATGTTGTTTTATGTGCTATTAGATTAAAAACTTAGTTTTTTGTTCTATAATTATTTTTTTAAAACTCAATACTTTTTGAGTTATTCGTGCTTCAAAATTGGCCATTTTCATTGAAAAATGACACTATTTCGGACGGATTTTTGCGAATACCTTAAAAACTATGCATCTAACAAAAAACTATATAAAATACTCGTTCCTTCATAAATCTTCTAGTTATAATACAAAAAGGGTTATGGTAGGTGCAAAGAGTTTAATTTTTTGGTACATGCTCAAATCGGTGTATTTAATTTGAAATATCAGAAAAACGATCGATTTTAGGTTTATAATGATATAAACTAATAACTATTGTAGTACTTGAATAGACCTTTAAAATGAGCAATACCAAATGTCGATTACATTTAAACTAAGCGAGATATGCTGCAAAAAATTGATGACTAATATATTTTAAGAAGAAATGAGAAGTATATTTAACCCCTCATCTATCAGAATTAAATACATCGTTTTCCTTTTATAGTACTTTATATTACAATGTTATTTCTATGTTCAAAAAGTTGGACTATTTTAAAATGAATGGTTTTTGAAAAAAAAAATAAGAAAAAAAAATAAGAGGTTTTTTAGATAAAAATTTCATTTTTATTTCTCATTATTGTATCTCTTATCATTTTCTAGTTATATGGAAGATTTTTAAGAATATTTAAAATGCGCTCTATAATTTGATCTTATTGTTTTTCAAAAACCATTCATTTTAAACCCGTCCAACTTTTTGAACATAGAAATAACACTATTATAAAAGATATTGCAGAAGTAAAACGATGCATTTACATTCTAGTGGATGGGATTAAAATTACTTCTCATTTTTTTCTTAAAATACATTAGTTATTAATTTTGTTTGCAGCATATCTCGCTTAGTTTGAATGTAATGGACCTTTAATATTGCCCATTTTAAACGTCTGGTCAAGCACTATAAAAAGGCATTGGTAGCATTATACACCTAAAATCGACCGTTTCTCTGTTATTTCAAGTTGAATACACCAATTTGAGCATGTACCAAAAAACAAACTCTTTTACCTACCATATCTCTTTTTGTATTATAACTAGAAAATTTGTGAAAACAAGTCTCTCTTTGTTTTTTTATAACCTACAAAAATATTTTACATAGTTTTTTAGTTAGATGTACAGTTTTTAAGGTATTCGCAAAAAACCGTTCCAAAAAGGTGTTATGTTTCAATGAAAATGGCCAATTTTCAACCACGAATAACTCAAAAAGTATTGAGTTTTCAAAAAAAATTATACAACAGTTTTTGTTTAGAATTAGTTTCTCTAGCGAATTCCTTAGTTATTTCAACCAAAAATTTTTCCATCGCTAAGAAGGGGTGCGAACCACCCCAAGATAAAAGCACACATCGGCATAGGGTAGACTTTAAATTAGGAGATAAGTAGAGGCGATTCCCAAAACTTAATTAAAATCATTGACTGGCGTATTAGTACATATTTATTATCCATTTACGTTTCTATTTGCGCTTTAAAAAATTATCCAACACAAATATTTACTAACTTACATTAAAGGTTACTGAGTAGGGTGGGTCGAAAAACAATAATGTTTCATTTTTTAATCGCTATACCGCGGAAAACTTGCCTGTGGGGTATATAAGTAAAATGCAAAGTAAAATAAAGTTATATATTGAACCCCCAGCTAGCGCATCATACTTAAAATTTAGTTTTTTTCAGAAATCAAGACACTTTTCAATAATTTTTACAATCTTTAACCAATAACATTTTGAACGTGCTATAGTGAAAACTGTTTAGTTAATAGTTTAAAAAATAGGAAATAAATTTGAAACAGGCAATATCTTTTAATTTGCGGTGGCGCAAAATACTCAAAAATTGTTAAAATTCACATATTAGCACCTTAAAAGAAGGTGCGTTCTAGTGTTGTGTTGGGTGTTATTAGAACAATCCATGTTTTGTTCCTTTACTTTACACTCCATTTAATTGGAATATAATTATTATAGTGTGTTTAAAGTTATAAAGGATATAAATAAAACAACTTATAATTTTAATAACATGTTTAACTGAAACAAAAAAGAAACCAAATTATAGCCAAACAATATCAACAAATTAAATGAAATTTTGGCTTTAGAAAGAGTCTTTTACTCACTATTTCTGAGTAGGCACGTTGAAGCTGCGCTTGCTGTCAAACTTTAGAATCGAAGCTTTGGATGCTACGGCAGATCTTATGAAACCATCTCATTACTTAGCACCGACAACTTTTTTAGATGCTTCAGTCACTAACTTGACGCAGCGTTCCACGGCTTAAGTATGACATGGAAATTTTCCAAAGTTCCAATCCTCTGGTGTTTTACCAGCAGTGATTTTAGCCCAAACTTCATCATCAGAGACTCTCCGTAACAGTGATGGTGGTGTAATTTCAGTGGTGTTCCAATCAAATAATTCAGTAGAGTCAGTCGCATGAAAGGTGATTTTTGGAGGTCGAAAAACCCTAATTGTTTCTGTAGCTAACATCCTTGCTTTGATTATTCTTTGGAATCCTAATTCTCTTATGTGCTTCCTTTCATCCACTATCATCTTCAGTAGCAAATTTTCTGGGTGGGAAGAAATGCATTTCTTTCGATTACAGGTCAACTACTTTAATCAAATTCTCTAGTAGAAATCTGGTTGATTTGATAGCTTCAAAAACGTGTTCAGGTCCATCTGTTATGTACTTGCTGTACTTTATTTTGAACCATACAGGCATGTATGATTTAAGAAAAAAGGATACTAACAATTTATGTTCAACTGAAGACGTTTCCACACTTACATACAGTCTCAAAACTCTGTTAACTGTAGTCAACCATCGAGAGTGGGAAAGTGGACCCGGTTCTCAAACAGATAAGTCCACAGGGCAGTTGCCTGACTTTCTCGCACAACTTATGTCTAGAAGATACTATTCATCTTTACTCAAAAGATGAGATGGAAGAGATGGTTTCATATGATCTGCCGTAGTATCCAGAGCTTCGATGCCAAAGTTTGACAGCAAGCTCAGCTTCAACGTACCCACTCAGAAATAATGAGTAAAAGACTCTTCCTAACGTCAAAATTTCATTTAATTTGTTGACATTGTTTGGCTACAATTTGGTTTCTTTTGTTTCAATTAAACATGTTATTAAAATTATAAGTTGTTTTATTTATATCCTTTATAACTTTTAACACACTATAATAATTATATTCCAATTAAATGCGGTATAAAGTAAAAGAAGAAAAAATGTATTGTGCTATTAACACCCAACACAACATAATAGACCACACTTACTTTTAAGGTGCTAATTATATGTGAATTTTAACAATTTTTTAGTATTTTGCGCTACCGCAAATTAAAAGATATTGTCTGTTTCAAATTTATGTCCCATTTTTTAAACTATTAACTAAACAGTTTTCACTATAGCACGTTTAAATATGAATGGCTAGAGATTGTAAAAATAATTGAAAAATGTCTTGATTTCTGAAAAAAACTAAATTTTAAGTATGATGCGCTAGCTGGGGGTTCAATATATAACTTTATTTTACTTTGCATCACACTTATATACCCCAAAGGCAAGTTTTCCGCGGTATAGCGAATAAAAAATGAAACATTATTGTTTTTCGACCCACCCTATTACTGAGATTATAAATTTGTATTCCAAAAGAATCAAACGAAACTCATGTTTTGAACAAGTCAGGGTTTACCTTAGTAAATTCTCGTAACAAACCATTAATCACGGCCAGCAGCATTTTTCATTCCCAGAAGTTAATATCAAATCGCGCAGTTTACTTCCTTTCATTAGGATTTGCATTTATTAATATTTAAAGTAGAGTTAAAATACAATCTGAATATTAAACTGTAGATTCCAAGTTCTTACATTAATTTAGGGACTGAATAAATCAGTACTGAGAAGTTATTTGGAAGCAGAATACGAAGGTGATAATAAGAATTACAAAAAGGCATTGAATAATTTAGTTATTAAAATTTTTATATATTTGGTAGATGCAAAAAATATATGCTTTCTGTTGTTTTCCGGGTTTGACCCCGCGTTGAATAATTTTGGTTTTGAGAAAAACCATTATTTTGATGACGTTTCGGCAAGATCTCACTTGCCATTGTCAAGTCAGGTAGTTCCGCTTCTCGCTGCTGCTTGAAGTAAACTGAATTCTTACTAACGATACCGTCACTTATGTAGTTGATCCTGATGGGGCTGCTTGTCCTGCGCGAACTCTGGCTCTTGTTATTGGTCCAGTGTAGGTTGTAGTCGCCGGAGGGATGTTACGCGTAGATGTTGCGGCCTGATTTATTTTGGTCTTTTTCTTCAGTACCGTATTCCATGTTGTAGGAAGCCGTTGCGCATCATCTCTTTGGTTTAAGCCGTTGGGATTTGTTTCAATTTCTATCGATTCTCCGATTTCCCGTTTTCTTTTTATTTCGATGTTAGCTAACATCGAAATAAAAAGAATTGAAAGAAATTGAATTGAAATTGAAAGAAATCCCAACGGCTTAAACCAAAGAGATGATGCGCAACGGCTTCCTACAATATGGAAAACGGTACTAAAGAAAAAGACCAAAATAAATCAGGCCGCAACATCTACGCGTAACATCCCTCCGGCGACTACAACCTACACTGGACCAATAAAAAGAGCCAGAGTTCGCGCAGGACAAGCAGCCCCATCAGGATCAACTACATAAGTGACGGTATCGTGAGTAAGAATTCAGTTTACTTCAAGCAGCAGCGAGAAGCGGAACTACCTGACTTGACAATGGCAAGTGAGATCTTGCCGAAACGTCGTCAAAATAATGGTTTTTCTCAAAACCAAAATTATTCAACGCGGAGTCAAACCCGGAAAACAACAGAAAGCACATATAGCTCCCGCGGAAACTTCATGTGTAACACAAAAAATATATCTTGTTATGATCTGCTTTTTATTACTTTCATATCAATTAGTCTTTATTTGATTACTCCAATTAATTATTTAATTAAATTATCCAATTGTTGCAAATCATAAAAAAAATTAAGAAAAAATCTCAGGGTGCCTTTTTTTATAATACAAAAAATTTTCTAAATTATCTTGTTATACTTATCTTCTCTCGTGGTTTCAGTATCTCTTAGTTGATTCTTATCGGAGAAAAATAAGAAAGGGAAATAAATAGAAATACATTAATAAGCATAGAGAAATATCTTTTATTATCAAAATCAATACTCTAAAAATCGATCAATTAAAACCTGTGGACATAGCTGTCCGAATGAAATTTTTACCACTTAAATTTATTCTAGTTCAAATAAAAATTTATCGGTTTGTTCCCGATAACTTTGATAAAACAAGCTAAACAAACAGATTTAGGTATTCGCAAAATTACTTATATATCCTATTTAATTTTTGAAATATTGGAATCTTAATTCATATGCTTTTACTCAAAATCTTAGTTTCCGAACATAAAAATATCTTTCACAAAAATTGACTGACCTTTTGCTTCACTCACAATGATGTCTCCTCTTGACCCAAACAGCTCTCCCTTGTTGACTATGTTAGGCTACCCATCAAACCCTCTCCGTTGTCAAGCTTCAATCCAGCAGCATACCAGCACTAATTCTCCAAAAAACAACGAGCCAGGCCTCTTTTAACCAGTACTCGATTCAAACAACTGCAAAATTCTCTCCTCTTCTTCTCAGAATAATACAGAATCAAAGAGGTATTTCTTCTCAATTTGATCTGTCTCTCGTTCCACTTTTCAGCTCCACTATCAAACAAACACTGGTACTTGCTTTTTAACTATCCACGAAAACTTTGACTACTCTTCCAGGATGCCGGTCACATAAAATGAATTCCTCTTTCCACAACTATCTGAAAATTCAACCTTCTCTCCTTCCCATTCCAAATTGCCAAACCAATAAGAGACATTTCTTCTTTCCCAATCTTTTTTCATTCGAAAAAACCCACGCATTCTTTCAAAAATATTCCTATCATCATAATAATTACTTTCGGGAAATTCTACAAAATTTACTCGGGGTTAACAAAAAGAGATTAAAATTCCAAACTTTCTTTTACATTATTTTCTAAAGATATCATTACCTGTGGCTTTTGGCCTCGTGCATAACAAAGCACCGTTATAATCTCCAAATAACCTGAACAATTATTGTCTATCCATATCACTTTCTTTCCTAATGTCTTTTATTTTTCAGGGAAAAAACTCATTAACGATAAACCACTTCTTAAAAACTACTTATAATAAATAGTTACAAATAAATATACAGGGTGTATCAAATTTATGTGCCTGCGTTATATTAAAATTAATAAAGATTTTTATTCTATCTTTGATTGATAGATTGATACACAATAATATGTATATACATAATACTATTAGTAACGTTTTATTTATATCATATATTATAAAACTGGAATTATACACTGTGTTCCTACGAAAATTTGACCCCCACATAAACTCAGAAACAGGGGCGTACTGAGCATGGTTCCGCGGGCTCCGCGGAACTAGGGCCCGGGCCCCGCAGGGGCCCGCTCTAGTGTGGTCTTTGCTTTTTTTTCTAATTTGATGGGGACATTTTGCACTACACAAGTACACAATAGAAAATGTAACTTCTTAATAAATTTTTATTTTCGTGTAGGTACTTATAAATTAAAACGAAGAATACCTATTTATAAAAAAAATTGAAAACAAAATTTAATATAAGACACAAGGAAAACTTTTGGAAGGTCCTGTACTTGTTTTATCTACTAAAAGTGACTAGAACCCAAGTTCTGGTCTCACAGCACATGTAAAGAATTACCGCCTGTAGGTACCTTTTAACTCAAAAACTTATATTTATATTAGCACGTTTCATGGATTAGTCGTAAACTAGAAAGTTGTAAAATTTTGCAAATTGACACAGCCATTGCAAGTTTTATACTTGCATTGAGGAGTGTTATAAAAATACCTAATCCCAAAACAATACACCCGACGAAAAATCCTTCTTTTGTTTGTATTTATAGCATCATCATTCTTTACTTTTACTGTTAAGTAATAATTCTTGATAACTGAAATGAACTAACAGGTACGTATCAGAACTTCCGTCCTTCCTGTGTGGAAGAAGTCAGTAAGTTGAATCAATACAGTTTGAAATATCTAAGAGCTGACCGTGATCTAAGATTTCTAAGACTGTTGTCTCGTTCGCATTGTTTTTTTTGCATTTTGTTCTTTATAAGTGTAACTAAGGTAGTACAATGTACAAACATAAATCTGGAAGTGCTAAGCGGAAGCAAAAAGTTGAAGCAGAGGAAAGAAAAGAAAAGCTACCAAAAATTGATAATTTTTTTAGTGCAAGAAGAAGAAGTGATAAAGTTGCTAAAACAATTGATGTGCCTTCAACTTCCTATACTCCTAGTTCCAGTGGCGAAGTTAAACCGAGTAAACTCTCAACTTCTGGTTCTACAGCTAACACTGACACTTGACACTGCAAGTGAAATCATACTCGGTCAGACCACTGGTAACTATTTATTTATTGTTGTTCTGAAGCTCTTTTTGTGTGGCATTTTTCTAATTAACTATTTTTAATGGAAAATAAGCCACACTTTTACTAAAAAAAATTATTTTATTAACGTTTCGACGTCCAAATCGGATGCCGTTGTCAAAACACAAAAAATATTAATGAACTAAACAAAAATGTTGCTTAGTAAAAAATTCTTCTAATAATTTATTTAATCTGACTCATTTATAACGGCAATTCAGACATATATTATACATTTTAAATTTAAATTTATTTATTCTTACACCAAAACGTTATTGTTAGATTATCAAGTAAATAATTTATTATTTACGTGATAATTGATATTTTTTTCACAATTTCAATTTGGGAATAAAGGTATAAAAAGCTTAGAATTAACCTTTATTTCACTTTTTGATCTCTGACCAGGTTGTAGTCCCCAGTATGTGACCTAATTATGTATCAAATACACTATCAATATTATTTAATAAACAATTCAAAATCTTCTTAAAGCCGTATCAGTGTCAAATATTTAGTAACTTTTTTGTCTGAATACTGAAAAAATTTATAAATATTTTTGAAAAAATTAGAAGCAGAAAGACTATATTATTACCGAGGACCGAAAGTCCCTTAGAATAAATAAAAATTTTCTTTTGAATGAGATATTTGAAATTAAAAATCACACTAAAATGTCTCTTTTTTTCACCCCTGTAACTTATTAAAATAAACATTATAGAAATTTTCAGGGCTTTCGGCCCTTGGTAATAACGTAATCTTTCATTCTGCGTTTAAATTGTTTAAAAATACTTTTTAGTTTTCTCAGGATTCGAGAAAAAAAAATGAATGCTTTTAAAACGCATTGGAGCTCAAATTTGCGCCTATCTATTTTAAGAAAATCTCGTCGTTTGATTAAAGATATCAACCCCACAGTTATCCAAGGTTTTATTTTTGCTATTTTTTCATTTAAGCGTTTTATCTCCCTAGCGGTTTGTATTTAATTATTTAACTTATTTATAAATATATGCAATATACATATATGCAATTTGAGAATAGATTTTGTGATGTAATTTGCATTCTAATATTAAATTTTTAAAAGCTGTTTTAGTTATTCAATATTAAGGTTTTTAATTATGACTGGAGATTTAGATGTAGAAAATTTTTGATTTTCAATATTTATAAAAACTGCTGGAGTAAAGTAATCAATTATGTTAGTATGAAAAACGATAGGATTAATATTAATTTACTGTTGTAAATATATGATGATTTATATTTAATGTTTATTAAAAACTTTTAATAAAGGTACAATGTGGGTTTTTATTGGGCGGGGGCCCGCATCCCAACTGGAACCAGGGCCCGCGGATCTATCAGTACGCTACTGCTCAGAAACCAAGAGTTTTTTCAACATTAGAAAAAAACACGTCAATTTTTACTGAGAGGTGGACGAACTTTCATGCAAAATTTATACCCTCAAATGTAACCCCCATTGCCATGCATCAGCCACGAGTTTTTTTTAAATGGCAAGTGTGGTCGAGTGGCACATCATTTGAAAGGTATTTCACGATCATTTTTTCTCTACACGAAACTCTATGTTTTTAATTTACGTAATAACTTTAAAGATAATTTTGGATTTAACTTATTTATTGGTTGAATATCCAATCTCAATAATATTATATTGCAAATAAATAGACAGTATTATGTTATAGAGGTCAGATGAGGTTATTTCCAGGAGCGTAACAGAGGCCCCCGCAAGCTTCATACTGCGGGGGCCCCAATATGTCACGGGCCCCATCTTGTGATCTTAATATGTAAAAATGTGTTATTGTTATATTATTTTAAGCATACATACCCAACGTTTTTTAAGCAATGCTGTATTGAACTTGAAGTTGCCCATCAGATAGACATTTATTAAGAAAATTGTACATATATTCGCTGATAGTTAGTAGTGCACAAAGAAAGTTGTTCATATCATACTATGTAATAATGTAATCATTTATTAATTTTCGTTATATTTTATTCTATTCCAATAAAGATGAAAACTGTAAGTTGTCATAAACACAGTGCATGCATAATATCCCAATAAATGACCGTTTTGGAGTTTTATCAGCGTCACGACGTATCTGCTTGACAATTTGCGACAATTCACGACCCGAAGGGGAGTAAAATAATGTCAAAGTGTCACGAGGGCCAAACAAATCGGTAATTTTTAAATGCTCGAGTGTAATTTGGTAAGATTATTTCATGAATAAAACTGTTTTTTTTTAATCATTTTAACTAATATGTTATTGATATCTTCGCCTGAGTATTTGCTAAACTTGTTCATGGTGTTCTATTTGACAAGTTGTAAAAGATTATTTGTCATTATAATGTCACTGAATGTTCATTTTTGCGTAGCAACGAAGGACATCTGACGTAATACTTGACGACGGGAAATTATCGAAAAAAATTTTCGATGTAATTTTTATTCTTGTAGGTTCTATTGGTCAGAATCTCTATGAATGAAATAATCGAAAAAAGATTTTTAGCAAAAATGTAGCTTATAAAAGAAATCGACACAGTAAAAGCAACGGTGTAGTGCATAAAAAATGGTTCTTATTCGTCCAACTCCGAATCGAATATTTCAACGTGAAATAATAAAAAAATAAAGCACTTTTTGGGGAAAACTCATTAAAACTTTTTTGAAATGTTTAAAAACAAGTTTTATTTTTATTTTTTATAGAATCTTTTTGTATAGCGTTTCATAGCAAGCTTCTAGTATCAAAACTAAGCAAGCGAGCTCAAAATAAAGTTGGCCCCTATTTTTCCTAAAAAGAACGTGAAAATCTCTCCCTATTTAGCACCCCAAATAAAGTTAATCATTAGCGCTTTACCATTTTCACGGTTACTTCACGTTGAAATATTCGATTTGGAATTTGGCTAATAAGAACCACTTTTCATGAGCTACAATTTTGCTTTTACTGGGTCAATAGACTTAATTTTTATCATATTTTATAAGCTACTAAATACTTACTTTTTGAGTTATTTGTAACCATCTGAAAACGTGTTTCTTTTTGTTAAAAAATAAACATTATCACTCGTAAATAACTTAAAAAGTACTGACTTGATCACTTCGGTGGTGACACTAAAAATTACACGGTATCGCCGTATTTCTCGTTCACTGCACATAATAATAAACATTATGTTTTTGTTACACATGTCGTATATAGTAATTTTTTAAGGGGGGCCCCATTTCCAATTATGTGGGGGACCCCCGACGGATTTTGTTACTCCACTGGTTATTTCGAACATTTAATTAATTAATTTGATAAAATTGTATGTTTTGTATTATTAATGATGTTCAACCAATAAATTAGTTAAATCAAAAATTGTGTTCAAAGTTAGTCCGCATATTAAAAAAAATAGAGCGTTGTGTAGAGAAAAAAAAAGTTTTTCAATCAAATATCTTTTAAAAATATTTTACAAGATGTACCCTATATGCATAATATTATTGTAGGTACTGTATTTCTATAATATGGTTTTGGACATATCAAATGCCAGCTAAAAATGCCGCAAAATTAATAAATAAATAACAAAATTAATTTTTCAATTTTAAAAATATTATTTCAATTTTAGAAATATATAAAAAAAGTGTACAAAGTTTAAGTAAGTAAAAGTGTATAAAATATAAAAAATACCGTTTTTTTACTGAAAAAAAAAACGTATTTTTTCTCTTTTTTGATAACGTATTTTTTTTACTCTTGCTAAATCCTTTTAAAAGTCTGCATTTATTTTAAGAACATATACTTTATATTCTCGTATCCTTTTCTAAATATACACTTTTTTTACAAAAATTTTCCCCTATGAGACTCCCTCTAACAGATGAAGCCTAAGAATCTGGAAAATGACCTAATTTTATATAATCTGTGTCAGTTCACAGGAATGATTAGCTACCTTAATTTTATAACACACCTAATTTAAGTGGATTAAGGGTGGCTGTCTGTAGAAAACTATGTTTTCCCGGAATATATTATTATCTGTATAGGTGTGTTGTCGGAGATTAAAAAATATGACAAGGGATAAACATACACTCTTCTTCTTCTCGATGTGCCTATCCGTGACGAATGTTGGCGATCATCATGGCAATATTTATTTTATCTGCAGCGTCGCGGAAAAGCTGCGCAAGGGAAGTGCTGATTTGCTGATTATACTTGTACTAGAATAGTCAAAAGATATTTAATGATTAAGATAAAAATCTCGCGTTATTTTGATTAAATGTGGTTTTATGAAAGTCTTAGATGTCGCATAGAAATGACACTACATAAAAACTTAACGAAACTGGACCCTGAATTATGGAGCATCGATTATACGGAGCATTCGAAAAAAATGACAAGAAATTATGCAAAATATCATAGGTCTATTGCAATTTAGACGTAGCCTTTCCTTCGGAAATCAAGAAATATGAAAACGGAAGTAAAAAGTAAAATATTATATACATTTCTCTTCAGGAGTAGTAAAAGATCAACGAGCAAAACCAGGAATATCAATATTTATACACAAAAAATACGGAAGATATATCAAATCTTGGGAACCTTACAACGAACGTTTTATCAAAGTCAAAGATTTGTTCATTATTTTATTCAAAAGTATAATACTGCTATTTTATAAGTAATGACTATTTTTCCGCAGTCATCATCACGCGTTTTATATATTTTCATTGAAGAATATTTAGTTTTAACTGACATAAATTATATCAATGAATTCCACAAGAATTGAAATTAATATTTATATATTTGTATGTTTAATTAATATTATTTATGTTTTTATATATTCTCATTTTAGATTTAGTTTTTAACTGATATAAATTATTTGTTGCAACATAATTTTTATGTTGCCCTTTGAGCATGTATTCTATTATATCTAATATCATCCAGGGGCGGCCCGTCGGGGTAGGCAAGGTAGGCGCCGCCTACCCTCTTCAAATGTAGTACAATAATATAAATTATTAATATAAATTACTTATTTCAAAATTGTAATTTATAAATTTTGGCACAATATCTACAATAAAATAGCAAAAATTATCCAAATTATTTTTAAAAATATCCAAAAAATTTTCTCCGTAGTTATAATTATTGTACGCTCCTTGTAGTATCAGTAGTACTGTATAGATTCTATATTCTCCTTGGTCAGGCACTCGGGAACGTAGCCTGAAATAGAACGACGCCAACACCGAATTGACGTGCGATCTCTCTGTTTACGCGAGCAGGCCTGCTGCAGGTCAGCGACCGTATTCTACGATTTTGAACGGGCGGATAGGCACAGTCTTATAGCCGGACCTACAAAATTTTATCAGTTGCTTCTCTTGTGTCTTGTGAAACTGTTTTAAAATAATTGTTTTTTGATTTTGGCTGTTATTAGTAGGTTAAGTATTGAATAAAACTAGGTAGGACAATTTAAATTTGTTTATGAAAACTGAATAATGTGTTATTAGATTATATAGATAATTAAAAATTTAAAGCGAGGTTAATTGTTAACTTATCAATTTATTCGAATAGTAAATTATTATTTGATACATAAATAAAATAAGTAATATTTGACGTTGTTGAAACGTAGGTGTGTTAGTTTTATTGGTGGAAAAACTTTAGTCATCGAATACGAATATTTTAAACGATGTAATATGCAGTTTGATCGAGACGCCTTTTTCAAGGCGCCAAAATCAAGAAAGATTAGTAATTATTTCAATGGGCCGGCCTTTACAAAATTTAACAATTTTATCCACAGATAAGACAAAAGACAATCAACCATTTTCGAGATCGTTTAAAACAATATGGTATGAAAATCATAAATGGCTAAGCGGAAGTTATTTTAAAAATTCACTTTTCTGTTGGCCTTGTCTGTTGCTCTCAAATTTGAAGCAAAATGTTTGGGTGAGTCAGGGATATTCAGATTTGAAAAATTTATCAGCTAGTGTAAAAAAACATGAATCTTCGAAAGAATATTTAAACAATTGCTTAGATTTAAAACGGTTAGAAAAAAATAAACAAACTACTGACAGTGCTTTCGCTGGACATATTTCTCTATCTAATAAGATATATAATGAAGAAGTTGAAAAAGATTGAAGAAGTTGAAGAAATTGATGTTACAATTCTTTTAGCAAAACAAGAACTTACATTTCGCGGTCGTGATGAGAGCCATAATTCTTCAAACATGGGTAATTTTAAAGAAATTTTTAATTTAGTAGTTAAACGCGATCAGGAAATCCAGGATCATGTTAAAAAATAGAAGGGGTGTTCACGGGTTTGTCAAAAACAATACAAAATGATTTAATAGATTGTCTTGCCGATTACGTAAAAAATGAAATTTCAACAGAAATTAATGAAAGTCAATTTTTTTCTATACTAGCTGACGATACTACTGATATAACCGAAAAATCACAGTGTACTTTAACAACCCGTTTTGTTAACAAAGTTGGTCAGGTAACAGAAAGATTTTTAGAGTTTTTTGATGTTAGCGATAATAGATCTGCAGACGCTCTATATAGTTTAATTTCAAACGTGCTTGAGCCATATGATTACAAAAATAAATTAGTTGCTCAATTTTACGATGGTGCAAGTGTAACGGCTGGCTCTTTAAACGGATTACAATCAAAAATTAAAGTAGATGCTCCAAAAGCAATTTTTACACATTGTTGCGCTCATAGATTACATTTAGTATTGCAAGACGGCTCAAAATGTATTACAAACTGTATTATATTTTTTGTCGCCTACCCGAAGTATATGTGTAGCCTACCCGCATACTGAGGTCACGAGCCGCCACTGATATCATCGACTTGTAAACACCATATTCTATTACAATATAATATGTAAATCATATATTATGGGGTTACCACTTTAATCAGTGTGCTAGTTTCAAACTACTCAGCAGAATGCACTGAAGATGTTCTGAATTAAAACGAAAACGTTTTGCAATCCATTTGGATGACATTTTAGATAGTTTTTAATAAATGATTTTAAACCAGAATACAATTTGAAGTTTTTACTTCTGTATGAGTTTTTTAAACTATGGTATACAGCCAACTATTGGGATTTTCCCATTGATTTTTTTTTGATATAAATTATATCAGTTCCACAATTGAAATAAATAAATTAATTTTATTCTTCTTCATTACTTATTTAACTTTATTTAAGTATTTTTCTACATCCTAATTAAATAAAATTATAACTTGTAAATAAAAGAAAATAAGTAATGTAAAAATAACTAAAAATAAAAATTATTCATCAAATAATAGTTAAAATAAATCTTCTAGAACAATTTTCGCATTTTTAACCAAATTTACTGTTACAATATTTAGGCTAGGGTACTACCCAGAACAATGGAAAGTTGCCAAAATTATTCTTATAACTAAGCCAGGGAAAAATAAAACTCAGGTGACTTCATACAGACCAATAAGCCTGCTACCTGTTCTATCAAAAATCTTGAAAAAACTTCTCCTTAAACAGTTATTCTTAATTATAAAAGAAAGGATACTAATTCCCCAACACCAATTTGGGTTTAGAACATAACACGGAACGATAGAACAGGTACATAGACTGGTAAAACACATCAGAAGTGGTCTAGAAAATATAAAGAATTGTTCTGCTGCATTCCTGGATATTGGTCAGGCTACGACAAGGTATGTCATGCTGGTATGCTCTTTAAACTAAAGAAAGACCTTCCCCATCCTTTTTATCAAATCCTAAAAAGCTATATTTCCAACCGACATTTTCTTGTCAAGCAGGATAATGAATAAACAAGATTAAGACCAATAAAAGCCGGTGTACCACAAGGAAGTGTCTTGGGACCAATATTGTACTTGCCTACACTGCTGACCTACCAACAAGTAACAGAACAACTTCTGCGCAACTTTTGCTGATGACACTGCTGTACTAGCCTCTCACCATCACAGCATCACAGCATCCAGAATCCTTCAAAAAGACCTTAATAACATCTAAGGATGGCTTAAAAATGGAAGATAAAGGCGAATGAGAGTAAATCCACCCATGTAACATTCACCATGAAAAAACAAACATCTCCTTCTTCTTCAGGTGCCATCTCCGCTACGGAGGTTGGCAATCATCATAACTAATTTAATTTTTGAGGCAGTAGCTCCAAATAGTTGTTTTGAGCTACATCCACACCATTCTCGCAGGTTCTTCAGCCATGAAGTTCGTCTCCTTCCGATGCTTCTTCTGCTATCTAAAAAACATGTCCATCTGTAACTCTGAATGAAACACAACTCCCACAAACCGATACTGTCGAGTACCTAGGAATCCACCATGATATGAGATTAACTTGGCAAAAGCACATTTTCACAAAAAGAAAACAACTAGGAATAAAATTCCGAGAAATTTGCTGGATCATCGGTCGTAAATCTCAACTATTACTTGAAAACAAACTGCTGATATATTTATAAAGCTATATCAAAAACAGTGTGGACCTATGGTATCCAACTTTGGGGGACAGCCAGTCAAACAAACATAGAAATACTGCAGAGATTCCAGAACAAAGTCCTTAGAACAATGCTGAAAGCCTCTTGGTATGTGCCAAACTCTGTGATAGAGCAATACCTTAATGTGCCATCCATAAAAACTGTAATAACAGAATATTACAAAAAATATACCAAGATACTAGAATCTCATCCAAACGAGTTAGCCAGCAACCTCACTGATGACCATAATGATGTACGACACCTGAAGAGATTCAAAATGGTGGACCTAGCAAGAAGATTCGAATAGTCTGTGATAACTAAACTTATTTTAACTTGTTTTAATTTAATTTATGTAATGAGGGTGATCACTGGATCTCCCTATACAGGTCAAATTTTTAACTTTTGTCAAATAATTTACCTATTATTGCTCTCAGTTAAGGACAGATTGTAAATAAAATATTTTCAAAAACAAATATTTTTACTTTTTTTACTGATTTTTGAGTTTATACTAGACTTTTGAAAGTTCGAAACTATCGCAGTATCGCTTCTACATATTCATCGGTCAATCGAGAAAAATAATTCTGTTTTTTCGATAGTTGAGGATTGACTATAATATTGCAGATGATGAGTGAAAGAGTGATGTACTTACACAAATATGTACTACCATTGTTTAAAAAAGAACAATTTTTTAAACAATGGTACTACCAAACATTGTAATTATCTGCTGACAAGCTTATTTAGTTCCTTGAAGTTAGAACCCAAACTTTTGTGAAAGTGTACCAAATTAGATCTTTCCATAAATTTCGTCTTGAGAGTGGTATTACTTGTCAAATCTACTATGTAGGTTCTGTTGTAAATTGCTGGTTGCAACATCAGTTTAAACTGCAAAACGGTTTTGGAAAATGTCCGTATTAAGTAAGATAATTAATTGATTGGTTGACTTACCTGTTAAGGAAGGACAATCATAATTGTCCTATCTTACATTTCGAACATTTGTACTAATGGTAGTGGCATTTTCTGGCCGCTGATCACAGTTTAAAGAAGAAGAATAAGAAAAAAGACGATATTAGGCTTCTTGACACGTGACGTGCGCACATCACTGTTTTTTTTATATTTTGATCGCACAAAAACGGGTGGGTTCGAAAGAATCAAAGGGAGGGAGCGTACAAATGTTCGAAATGTAAGATAGGACAATTATGATTGTCCTTCCTTAACAGGTAAGTCAACCAATCAGTTAATTGTCCTTCACATTACATTTCGAACATTTGTACTAATGGTAGGCTGTTGAAAGATTAAGCAATATTATTGTGCGATAATTAAACAAAACTACATTGCAATCCAAAAATCGATACTTTACATTTTTTTTATTAGGAACTTTACAAAAAAAGAGAGAATATATTAGAACAATTAAGAGTAATGTTTGTAAATAAGAAAATTAATGTTCTTATGTAATAATAATAACATAAACATATAATTACAAACGTATAACAAACAATAAACAAACGCAGAAGCATACATGGACTAAACAGACAATACAGTTTTTGCAAAGAGTCCGTAATCTTTTGCTAGAGGTTTATTATAAAAAATATTAAATACTTGAGAATTTTCTGTCCATCCCGCCGTCTCTCTAATAGTTTCTATATTTAATCCAGCCCTAGCTCCTGCTGACGTAGATGCTTGTCTAACACTATACCCTTTAAAAATATTGGTGTCTATGTTACATAATTTTAAAACATCTTTTAGCCATCTACTCAAAGTCTGCCTAGATGCTGCTTTATATGGTTTTTTTATTGTTATAAACAACTTGTCCTCTGATTGAGGACGAATGTTTTTAGAAATCTCTAAATAGTGACATAAAGTCGATGCTACACACAACTGTGGTTTTTCTTTAAAATAGAGAAATCTTAAAATAGGTTGATTTTTATTTTTCGAAGAAGTCTTTATCCTATCTGGTATCAAAATCGCAATTTTATCTTGATCCATGAAAATATTTTGAATTTTTATTAGAGATAGGGTTTGCAACTTGTGAGCTGTAGTCAGAGCAATCAACATTACAAGTTTGTAAGTAAGTTCTTTCAAGGAAAGACTTGTAAGAGGAAATAATGTTTCTAAATAAAATAATACTGGTTGAAGGTCCCAAGTAAATTGATATTTGGGCAATGAAGGTTTGAGATTATATATACCTTTGTAAAAATTTTTAAACATGTTTTTATGATTTTCTGGTATATCTATTGAATGTTTATAAAGCTATATGCATAATCCTGATCTACAATATATTTAATAAAATTAATAATATTTGAAAATTCGTAAGCAAAAGGGTCCATATTTTTTCTATGCTATACCTCCACCATCTCTTGAAAACTGTATCATATAAATTTAGTGTTTTTGTTGTAATATATGCAATCATAATTGCGATGGAATGCTCAGGAATACCTTTCCTTAAAAAAGATTGCCTGACAAACATGCGATAGTCTCGGTAACATGTTGGTGTCCCGGATATGGAAGCCTAAAAGGGTTCAAAATTAAATTTTTATCAGGTCCTAAAATTATCTTTTTGCCTGATATCAGTTTATTAAAGGTTGGTTACCAAGGCTGATTTGGCCATTCTGCTACTGCCACAATTCCTACTGCTTTGTCACATATGATTTTTTCTAAAACTCTTGGAATAATAGCAAAAGGTGGAGTGGAAAAGCATAAAATTTTAATCCATGCCAATTTAGAGTAAAGGCATCAACTTTCTCCGATTCGGGGTCAGGTTTCCAAGATACATACCTTGCACATTTTTTGTTAAGATATGTGGCAAACAAATCGATTTCTGGAATATGAAGCTGCTTAAAAATTATATTAACACAATAATTATCACTTAAAGAATACTCAGTTCCTATTTTCAAAGATCTTGACTCTGAATCAGCAATAATATTTTCTTTTGTACTGATATAAGATGCAAATATTTTTAAATTTCTATTTTCACAGTATTGCCAAATTTCTCTGCAAATGATGTTAAGATTAGAGTATTGCACACTCCCCATATTGTTAATACAAGATAAAGCTGTTGTGTTATCTATTCTTAGCAAAATATTATAATTCCTATATTCCTTGGAAAAGTATTTCAAGTCATTATATGCTGCCAATAACTCAAGTACATTTATATGTAGTTCTCGCTGTTCATAACTCCAAAAACCATGAGTTTTATTATCATTACAGCATGCTCCCCATACTAAAAGAGATGCATCACAAAATATTTCAAGTACATAATTAGATTCTTTTATATTTTGTTCACTAATTGGTATGTTATGTAACCACCAATTGAAATCGTTTTACAAGTATTTAAGTATGGTCATTTTTTTGTTAAAACTATTAGTTTTAAAAAGAGCAAGCCACCTTTCTTTTTCTAAATTCTTTAAGTATACTTTTCCATATTTAACTGAAGGACAAACTGCTACCAACTGACCGATTAAAGCTGCAAATGATCTTATCATATATATACTTTTATTTTTGATGGTCTGAATACTATTAATTATTTTTTCTTTTTTGTCAGCAGGTGAAAAATATATCATTTTATTAGATTCAAACGTAAAACCAAGAAAAGTTATAATTTGTTTGGATGAAAGTATACTTTTTTTCTTTATTTATAGTAAATCCCAGGCGGAAAAACATAGAACAAGTTTCAACAATATTTTCTTTAAATTCTAAATATGATTTTGAAATCAGTAAAGTGTCGTCTAAAAAAATGACAGAAGTAAAGCCTCTTGTTCTTAGATTGTTTAAGGCTGGTTTTAAGGTTTTCGTAAATATAAAAGGCGAGATATTCAAACCAAATGGTAAGCTGTTGAAATGATATAGAATATTTTTGTACTCAAATTTTAAATATATTTTTTTTTAATTTTCATGAAGAGGAATAGCAAAATAGGAATCTTGTAAATGTTTTTTAGCCATAACACAACCCTTGAAAATGAGCTTGAGAACTGACTTATAGTCTTCCAACTTAAAATGTGGGGCTTCTATAAAGCAATTTAACTGTTTTAAATTTAAAACAAATCTATGACTTCCGTTCTTTTTGGGCACTAGAAAATATGAAGAAAGGAATTGCTCTCTTGTATGTGAAGAAGGAGAAATAGCTCCCTTATCAAGTAATTGCTTCATAGCTAAATCATACGACTCATTTGGGTCTATGAAAAACTTTTGGTGCTCTCTCTTGAGACGGTGTTGTTTTAAATAAAATATTAAAACCCTGGACCCAACTTAAAACTTTGTTATCTGAGGTAATCTTTTTCCGGTTTTTAAAATAATTAGCCACATTTCCTGCTGATTTTTTTATTTACCTTTGACCTCCTGGTTGTTCTGGTTGGGTTTTGGTGCTGTTGTCTGCTCGACTGTTTGTATCTCGATGTTGGTTGAGGATGATTTGGGTACTGAATTTGTCGAAATCTTGGTCTGTTCGAGGCTGGATTGAAGTTTAAACTCTGCTGATTGAAGTTGTTAGATTCTGGAAGAACTCTTGTTGGATGTTGAGTGGAAAAAACAGCTTGGCGTTGTGGCGCGGTCTTCGGATAAAAAGTGGCTTTTTGGGGCTTCATTATAGAGCTGACTTGAAAAGGTGCTGATCTTGTATCTTTGCTTTCTTTCAACATTTCAATCAAATTCTCCCCAAATAAATATTTATCTATAGGTTGCTCGTCTAATAATTTTTTAAATTTTAAATTTAATGAAGAACTGAGCAAAAATCTTCTGTGCAAGGACATCTTATAAAACACTTCTATATTGAAGTTTATGGAATTGGCAATTGCTTCGATATTCCTTTTTTCGTTTAATCTTAATTCGACCTCTTTATAAAGGGACATAATACTTGAAGCTAAAATTGTTTGCATAGTTTGCAAGTATTTATCTTCCCTAATTTTATTTTTATCTTTTATGGCAGATAAAATCTCAGAATTCAACTGAGGTGGGCAAAGTCTTTCGCAGTTTGTAGCAGTTAAGATTTTTTCTGTAAGTTTACCCACAATACTTTTGTCTAAGCCTTTGGAAAGAGAATAGTTTAGCCTTTTTGCTACATCTGGCAACATTTCAGAAGCATTAAGGTTAGTTTTTAATGGGTCTTCCCCAAAGTTAATCATATTTAGAGAAATAGATTATTTTTGTGTAGGTACCTCTCCAATGAAAAAATCTTCTGTCTGCTGTTGCGACTCCTCAATAAGTACTGCTTGTTGCAAAACCTTCAATTATGCTCAAATTGAATTGGATCTCATTTTCTGTATTATTTAGTGAAACTGACTGGCTATGCACCTCCACAATGGTTTCTGTAATATTATTTTTAATATTTTGACAAAACCAAACAAAAATTTAGTGTAAGTAAACTTGCTACGCTTGAAAAGTGAAATCAAGGTAAAATGTACAAAAAAATATTTAAATAAATATTATGTATTCTATTTTAAATTTCTGGGCTATTATAAAATACGTCTGAGAAATAGGAGCATCTCAAATAAATCATAAAGATTTTCTGGGCTATTAAAAAATACCCGCTCCCCTAGTATTATTGTTTGAAGACAAGCCAAACACCAATTTTGTGTAAGTAACTTGCTATTCTTGTGATGTAAATTCGAAGTAAAATGTGTAAAATTAGTTAAATAAAAATATATTCCATTCTATACTTCTGGGCTACTATAAAGTGCCTCTGAGAAATAATAGAAGCAGGTCAAATAATCACAAAGATTTTCTGGGCAACTTAAAAGTACCCTCTGATTTATTGTTATATCCTTAATTATTTAGTCTGTATTGCTTTGGGCTACCTTAAGGTACCCTTATTGAGACAAACAATATAATTTTTCTTTGCAAAATGTGACGTTTTTGCATGTCATTTATGTTAACCCATTTTCTACGAAATAAACATTAATAGGAAAACCAGTGCAGTCCGGCAACATAGTGCCTGTTTTATATTCGAACAGGAAGATGGCGAAAAAACAGGTACTATGGCAACAGAAAAATATATTGATAACAACAAAATAAAAGACTCTATGTTTGAATTTGATTAAAATTGTCACTTTGTAAATAATTAATAAATGTAGCTCTATTTACTCACGCTAAATTTAATTTAGCTACCATAAGAAAATCAAAAAAAATATCATATAAATACCTGAGTCCTTTTCATCCATTTCCTTTCTCAATTTTACCAATTTCTGTTGCAACTCTTCATATTTCCGCCGCTTTCGGGATAAACAATCACTCTTTGATAACTTTTTTGGCATTTTAAACGCTTTTTAACAATTTTCATAAAATTATTTCGAACACGCGTGTGATCAACCGCGCACAGAAAAAAACAGTGATGTGCGCACGTCACGTGTCAAGAAGCCTAATATCTTCTTTTTTCTTATTCTTCTTCTTTAAACTGTGATCAGCGGCCAGAAAATGCCACTATCATTAGTACAAATGTTCGAAATGTAATGTGAAGGACAATTCTTTAATCAGCAAATCGATTTTTATCTCAATTTGAAGTTAGATTGACACATTTTTCGTTCATCATACTTAAGGGTTCAATAAAGTGTCTTCCTCTTAACGTACCCTATCAAGTCCTCTTGACGTTGGCGAAACTGTCTCTGTCTCAAGCTATTCTAAATAGTTGCTTTGCTTTCTTTATGCAATAAATTGTCACTTAATGTAATAAATTCGTTTTAATTAACAACGGTTTTGTTGTCATTGTCAACTAGGACAAAGGGAACACATTTTTACCTTTTTGTGTACATTAATCGATTAAATTTTTCTTTTGCTAATATTTGGCTCTTTTTTAGTTTTCCGCTGTAGATGTGTATGTATGAGTCCATCAATTTAAATATATTTTCTGTCATCAATTTTTTTTCTCTCTGATTCTGGCCTTGGTTTAGAACTAGAACCTTTAGCCACGTAACTGTATAACTTATCACTCACTCAGGTGTAATGTGTAGTGTGTGTGTTGAGTAAGTGTCTTGTTACTTTGCAAAGTCGACGTCATTGTCTTTGTAAAGAGACGCTAATTGTATCCGAACATCTGCGGTCCCTCCGGTGAGTACCGATCCCAAAAGGACAAAAACTATTTTCATTTTCTGTCATCAATTTAATTTCTTGATTCATTATTAAGTTACTTATTATCTAATAATTGTTGGTGCAGATTTTGTTAACTTGGCTTTAAAATTTATTCCATAGCTTCCCTTAACTGCTTACTGCCACGAGAGTTTGGTGAGTAGGTCCAATATTTGCTTCTGGAAGTATAGTATATTTTTTGACGGTATTTGGGAATGCCTATAATATTTTATAATTTAATATAAGATGTAATTGTTCTTTAATCAAGTTTTTTTATTTTCTGTTGCTTATACTTTTTAGGATAGGTTCCTAGACCAGTGTAAGGATCTGCGAAAAAACGTCTATTTTTGGATGTGAGAGGTGGCATTCGGATTTTTGCAGATAAAGTTAGGTGACACCTTCAGTAATAATAATTGACTTATGCTCCTTCTCAAATATGCCCGGAACATTAATAAAAAAATTAAAATATTTAAAAATTTCGAAAAACATCGATTTTTTTCTGCTTTCTTTGCTTATAACTTTAAAACGATTCGTTTTGGAACAAAGTCGTACAGAAATAAAATAAAGATAATTACTTTTGTATGATATACGACTGGTAAAAAATGTCTTAAGGTATTACCTTTTCTGCAATATAGCAATAAATACAAAATTAGGGGGCAAAATAAGTCTGTTGTTATTCAATATTTTTTAACCACTTTGGTGGCACTTGAAACCTTAGTAATTCGCTTAGGAAATTCTTTGTAATATACTTAAATCGTGTACCAAATTTCATTAAAATCGACCTAATAAATTTTGCATAATAAATTTGCAATCTAAATGTTTTTAAAAAAGTTCAAATTTTTAAAATCTTTCTGAACAAAAAGTAGACCATTTAGAAGTTGGCTAATTTTTTTTACATATAAAGAGGTATTTTACCTATCTAATACACTTTACAGAATTAAAATCGGATTATTTAAGGGGCCCCAACAATATTTTAAATTTATAAACAATTTTTTGGCTTATAAACAAATAGCTTTGTTTAATAATAAAAAAAATATTTTTTAGCAATGTAAATAATTAAAACCGGTATAATTTGACTTAAACTTTCAAATGCTGTAAGCAGAATTGCTATTTTATTTTTTAATCAAACGTTATTCGCGTTCAAAAATTGCAATTTCTACGAAAAAGCTTGTAAGAACATTTTTTGCTTAGAATTACCCAAGAAATACAAAAAAATGTTTTATTTTGCGAAAAATCGATTTTATGTAATTCCTCAAGTTCTTTGTTTATAACAATCTTATCGACATCCGGATCAACTGTTACCCAAAAAATTCGTGTTCTACGGGTCAAAATACATAAAAAAAAACTTGGGTAAGTCCATCTAAATAAAAGAGCCCGTAGCACCCCCTCCTGGCCACAGAACTAATTTGTTTATAAGCCAAAAAATTGTTTATAACTTTAAAACATTGCTGAGGCTGCTTAAATAATCCGATTTCAATTATGTAAAGCGCATTAGATAGGTAGAGTACTTCCTTATATGAAAAAAAATTGACAAATCTTTGTATGTTCTAGTTTTTGTTGTAAGAGATTTTAAAAATTTTTTATTTTTTAAAAAACGTTTAGATTGCAAAATTATTATGCAAAATCTAGTAAGTCAATTTTAACGAAATTTGGTGTACGATTTTAGCACATTACAAAAATTTTCTAAGCGAATTAAGAAGGTTCCAAGTGTAACCAAAGTGATGGAAAATCATTGAATAACGACAGGCTTGTTTTGCCCCCTTACTTTATATTTATTGCTATTTTGAAGCAAGGGTGATAAATTAAGACATTTTTAACCAATCGCATCTGATAGAAAATTTAATTATCTTTGTTTTATTCCTATAGGACTTTGTTCTAAAATGAACAGTTTTTAAGTTATAAGCAAAAAAAGTAGAAAAAAAAAACGAAATTTTTGAAATTTTAAAATATTTTATTTTTTTTATTATTGTTCCGGGCATAGTTGAGAAGGAGCATAAATCAATTATTATTAACGAAGTTATCACCTAACTTTATCCGCAAAAATCTGAATGCCACCTCTCACATCAACCTAAAAACAGATCCTTACTGGTCTAACCGCGCTATCACAAATAATTATTCTAAGTGGCTCATAGGCTAGTACATGATTTATCTTCTACTCTTAATAGGGTTTTTCACGGGTACGAGCTCCAAAGCATTAATTATAATATATTTTAGTAGAAACCGCAAACTTTAGATTAATGAACGTTTTGTTGTGGTTTATTTATATTCAAACATCATCATTTCTCCGTCGGTGGCGTGATTTTCTTATCTTTGTCAATAAACCCGCCGCTGATTCAATTTGGTGGGGGAGATGGGGACAATTAGAGCTACCTTATTATTATGTTTTAACTATTTATAATAGGAATAAGCCACAATATTATTAAAAAATGATTTTTTATTAACGTTTCGACGCCCAAATCGGGTGCCGTTGTCAAAATACAAAATACTACTAACATAAACAAAAATGTTGTTGCTTAGTAAACAAAGTCTTCTAATAATTTATTTAATTTGACTCCTTTATATCGGCAATTCAGATACATATGATACATTTTAAAGTAGAAGACTTTAAAATGATATTGCAAATGATGACTTTACTGAAAGATAGTTCATTCGATTTAGATAGAAGATTCGATTACATGAAATCAACCCCAACTCAAGAATATCCGTCACCAAAAAATCATAGAATGTGATCTGTCTTTAAAAAGACAACCACATGCAACGGTGACATTAAAATTCTCGCGTTAGAGATCTCATAGTAAATCACGAGGGAAAACCAGGAAAAACCTCGTGATACTCTCCCGACATCGTAAGTATTTGGTCTTACATTTAATTTACTCTCAAAATTAATACCAAATTCTGACTTTACTATAATTTTGTTTAAATTATAAATAATATCAATAATACATGGATATATAAGTAATACTAAACTAAAAAATATCGGAATGGGACGTTTCGGCGTCGCCGTTTCGGCGTGGCCATTTCGGCGTGGCCGTTTGGGCGTAGAGCCGTTTCGGCGTAGGCCGTTTCGGCGTAGGCCGTTTCGGCGTCGGCCATTTCGGCGCCTGCCGGTTCGGCGCCCGCCGATTCGGCGCCGGCTGATTCGGCGACAGATACTTTGGCAAAGTGAGAGAGAAAAAAAATAGTTGTTAATGTATGATAGTCTGAAATTTTCTTTAACAAAAAATGTAGAGTCAGGAGAACAATTTTCGACATTTTAATTTTAGAAGATGTAAAATAATACCCGAAAGTTAGGTTTGGACCGAAGGGTTAGGTCTTCCTCCTTTGAAAATTGTACTGTATAATATATAATATATATAATATATTAATTTTTTAATTAATTATGTGCAATTAAATAGCTTACATTTACAAAAGTTGGAAAAAATAACATTTAATATATTTTTTTAGTGTGGTATAGATATAAATCAAGAGCCTCTTAAATTTCTAAAAAAGTAACGTAGGTATAATCTAATGTCTTACTAATAGACTCCAATGTAGGTATTTAGTCAACTAAAATAAAATCTCTGACGCCGAAATGGCCGACGCCGAAACGGCCTACGCCGAAACGGCTCTACGCCCAAACGGCCACGCCGAAATGGCCACGCCGAAACGGCGACGCCGAAATGTCCTAGACCCAAAAAATATGTACTAACTCGACTATTGACTTACTAATTGTGGTATTTTCTTTCTATTGACTTCCTCTTTCACTATGGGTATCCACATCCTACTGCATTCCACCGAGGAATTTGCCACAAAATTGGTTTCATTTAGCATAATTAGAGCCGCTTCTTTGATTTTTCTCTTTTTACTATCTGTTTCTTTCAGGTCTATACTTGAATCTCTCCACTGAACTCTACGTTCATTATCCCATGCGTGTTGACATATTTGAGATCTATCAAATTCTCTATTTTTAACATAAGATTGATGTTCACTTATTCTAACGTTTAATGGTCTTGATGTTTCACCTATATAAAACTGTTCGCATTTACAAGGTATTTTATAAATACAATTCTTAATCCTTTCTTGTTCATTGTTAGGTTTAGTTTTAGATAGAATAGATCTCAATGTGTTGGTTGTTTTGCAAAATGTGACGTTTTTGCATGTCATTTATGTTAACCCATTTTCTACGAAATAAACATTAATAGGAAAACCAGTGCAGTCCGGCAACATAGTGCCTGTTTTATATTCGAACAGGAAGATGGCGAAAAAACAGGTACTATGGCAACAGAAAAATATATTGATAACAACAAAATAAAAGACTCTATGTTTGAATTTGATTAAAATTGTCACTTTGTAAATAATTAATAAATATAGCTCTATTTACTCACGCTAAATTTAATTTAGCTACCATAAGAAAATCAAAAAAAAAAATATCATATAAATACCTGAGTCCTTTTCATCCATTTCCTTTCTCAATTTTACCAATTTCTGTTGCAACTCTTCATATTTCCGCCGCTTTCGGGATAAACAATCACTCTTTGATAACTTTTTTGGCATTTTAAACGCTTTTTAACAATTTTCATAAAATTATTTCGAACACGCGTGTGATCAGCCGCGCACAGAAAAAAACAGTGATGTGCGCACGTCACGTGTCAAGAAGCCTAATATCTTCTTTTTTCTTATTCTTCTTCTTTAAACTGTGATCAGCGGCCAGAAAATGCCACTATCATTAGTACAAATGTTCGAAATGTAATGTGAAGGACAATTCTTTAATCAGCAAATCGATTTTTATCTCAATTTGAAGTTAGATTGACACATTTTTCGTTCATCATACTTAAGGGTTCAATAAAGTGTCTTCCTCTTAACGTACCCTATCAAGTCCTCTTGACGTTGGCGAAACTGTCTCTGTCTCAAGCTATTCTAAATAGTTGCTTTGCTTTCTTTATGCAATAAATTGTCACTTAATGTAATAAATTCGTTTTAATTAACAACGGTTTTGTTGTCATTGTCAACTAGGACAAAGGGAACACATTTTTACCTTTTTGTGTACATTAATTGATTAAATTTTTCTTTTGCTAATATTTGGCTCTTTTTTAGTTTTCCGCTGTAGATGTGTATGTATGAGTCCATCAATTTAAATATATTTTCTGTCATCAATTTTTTTTCTCTCTGATTCTGGCCTTGGTTTAGAACTAGAACCTTTAGCCACGTAACTGTATAACTTATCACTCACTCAGGTGTAATGTGTAGTGTGTGTGTTGAGTAAGTGTCTTGTTACTTTGCAAAGTCGACGTCATTGTCTTTGTAAAGAGACGCTAATTGTATCCGAACATCTGCGGTCCCTCCGGTGAGTACCGATCCCAAAAGGACAAAAACTATTTTCATTTTCTGTCATCAATTTAATTTCTTGATTCATTATTAAGTTACTTATTATCTAATAATTGTTGGTGCAGATTTTGTTAACTTGGCTTTAAAATTTATTCCATAGCTTCCCTTAACTGCTTACTGCCACGAGAGTTTGGTGAGTAGGTCCAATATTTGCTTCTGGAAGTATAGTATATTTTTTGACGGTATTTGGGAATGCCTATAATATTTTATAATTTAATATAAGATGTAATTGTTCTTTAATCAAGTTTTTTTATTTTCTGTTGCTTATACTTTTTAGGATAGGTTCCTAGACCTATATGATACATTTTAAAGTAGAAGACTTTAAAATGATATTGCAAATGATGACTTTACTGAAAGATAGTTCATTCGATTTAGATAGAAGATTCGATTACATGAAATCAACCCCAACTCAAGAAAATCCGTCACCAAAAAATCATAGAATGTGATCTGTCTTTAAAAAGACAACCACATGCAACGGTGACATTAAAATTCTCGCGTTAGAGATCTCATAGTAAATCACGAGGGAAAACCAGGAAAAACCTCGTGATACTCTCCCGACATCGTAAGTATTTGGTCTTACATTTAATTTACTCTCAAAATTAATACCAAATTCTGACTTTACTATAATTTTGTTTAAATTATAAATAATATCAATAATACATGGATATATAAGTAATACTAAACTAAAAAATATGTACTAACTCGACTATTGACTTACTAATTGTAGTATTTTCTTTCTATTGACTTCCTCTTTCACTATGGGTATCCACATCCTACTGCATTCCACCGAGGAATTTGCCACAAAATTGGTTTCATTTAGCATAATTAGAGCCGCTTCTTTGATTTTTCTCTTTTTACTATCTGTTTCTTTCAGGTCTATACTTGAATCTCTCCACTGAACTCTATGTTCATTATCCCATGCGTGTTGACATATTTGAGATCTATCAAATTCTCTATTTTTAACATAAGATTGATGTTCACTTATTCTAACGTTTAATGGTCTTGATGTTTCACCTATATAAAACTGTTCGCATTTACAAGGTATTTTATAAATACAATTCTTAATCCTTTCTTGTTCATTGTTAGGTTTAGTTTTAGATAGAATAGATCTCAATGTGTTGGTTGTTTTGAATGTTGTTGAAATGTTGAATTTATTTCCTATTGTTTTAAGTTTCTCGGATAGTCCTTTTATGTATGGTATTGATATTTTCCTCGTATTATTTCTTGTGAATGTTGTAGGATCCCGTTCTAAGTTGTTCTGTTCCATTCGATCCAATCTTGAAAATTCCTTATTTATAAACGATAAAGGATAATCATTTTTTAATAAAACAGATGTTAAGAATTGTTTTTCTTCTAAAAATGAATTTTCGTTAGAACAAGTAATTTTGGCTCTATCATATAAGGATTTTATGATTCTCTTTTTAACGTTGATGTTGTGATTTGATTTGTAATTGAGATATCTGTTGGTATGTGTTGGTTTTCTATACACTTGAGTCTCATATCCAGTATCCTTCTTTGAGACTAAAACATCGAGGAAAGGCAGGGTGTTATTATATTTCTTTTCCATTGTAAATTTTATTGTCTCTTATTATTAGCCAATAATGGAGATAAAGAGGAGCCCATTGCTAGACCAAAATTTTGTTTATAAAATTCATTATTTAGTTGAAAATAGGTATTATTAGTACATAATGTCAATATTAGCTGGTAATAGCTAATATTATAGATGATACATTTAGTTTTGTCCTAGTTGTCAATGTATCATCATTCTCTAATTTCGTTTTGATTATGTTTAAAGTTTTATCTAATGGCACATTTGTAAATAAACTGTTTATGTCAAAACTTACTAAAATATTATTTAGATTAAACTCAGTAGTTGATAATTTGTTTAAAAAATGTTTTGTACTTTTTATAAATGTGTCATCATTCTTAGCAAATGGTTTTATAACGTTAAATAAAAATTTTGATAGTTCACTACAAGGAGAACTGATGGTACTACAAATGGGTCTAAGTGGTATGTTCGCTTTATGAATTTTCAGCACTCCATAAAAATATGGTGACTTACTGTAATGAGGTGTCATTAATTTTCTTTGATAGTATGTTAGATCATTTTTAAATTTGAATAAAGTTCTATAGATTTTGTTTTCCAGTGTTTTCGTTGGATCCTTTGTTAATTTGGTATAAGGTCCATTTGTAATTAGATCTGTAATTTTGTCCTCATATTGTATTTTATCCATTATTACAGTTGCATTTCCTTTATCCGCTGGTAGGATCGTTATGGAGTCATCATTTTTAAGGTTTTTAAAGCTTTCATTTCCTCTTTACTGATGTTCTGTTCAATTTTATTTGTCTTTTCCAATTCAAGTTTACATAGTACCCTATACTGTTCTTTTTCATGAGTTGGTAAACACTGGGATATTTTTTCCACTGAACTAATTTTCACTGTCTAATTTTGGAATAGATGGATGAGTAACAGCATAATTTAAACCCTTTGACAATATCAAATTCTCCGTTGCATTTAACTGTCTATTTAAAGATAATCCTTTTTGTGAATGTGGTCGCCTCGAGGATCTAAACCGCATCTTTTTTGAATGCCCGATTAATGTGATTCCTAATTTTGATATATACACAAAATTCATTTCCATGAACTTCAAAACACCGCTCTCTATATACAGTATTCTAAGTTCCTTAACGGAAGAATCAGTCAATATAATTATGCGTTTTCTTTCAATTAACCAAATAAGCTTATAAACTGCATTGCGTTTTCTAGCAATTAACAAAATAAGCTTACAAATTGCAAGGCTCAACTGTTTATATGTATTCGTGTTATATGTTGCTATTTGTCATTTAATTTATGTTTTAATTTTTAATCATACTTAACCTGACCCAACTAATCTCATTTAATTATAATCATCACACCTCATCAAAAGTTTCCTTACAAGAACATAGTCAGCGATTTTGGTATGGCTTAGTTAGAGCCAGACACGTCAAGGTCGCCTATAAATCGTGCTGGTAGTCGCCTTGCAGCGAAACCGAAAACAAAAAGAAGAAGAAGAAGAACTGTCTATTTGATAGATTGACAACTGTCGCTAATATGTCATTATGTCTATTTAGGTTATCAAAAGTATGTATACTATTTTGTTCTAAAAGAATATTAAATTTATTTAAATGTATATTTCTTTGTTTCTGATATGAATTTTTATAAATTATGTGTAAACTAAAAATAATTCTATCAAAATCAGAATTTGATATCATTCCGAAAAGCAAATCTTTAATACTTACGATGTCTTGTTCAATAAAAAATTAATTTGACCTGTGAAATTGTAACCTTTCCCGGATCATTGACAAACTGGCTCTATGTAGAATATTTTGGAGTCTTCTGCTTGAGTATGCTGGCCGTAACCTCAAGCCCTTCGGTATTAACCCTTAAACGCCCAACCTTTTTTAGGTTCCATGTACGCCCAAGGGTGGGTAAAAAATGTCCACCTCGAAAATAGCTAATATATTTATTGAGAGTTGTTGAAAATGGATTAAACTTAAGTATCTTATGCTTAATAAACACAGCATCTTCTAAAATATTAATATAAACAATTTACAAACCTTTCAACAAAATTACAATGTACATCAAAATTAACGTACCAGTAATTCAGATTTGTCGATTTTCTCCATATTCTTTCTATCAGCCTCCTCATTGGCGGATAATTATGTAGATTATGTAATTATACATCAATAATTATATGGATTATCTTCCTACCAACGAGAAATTATATAGAAACCTTTAGTAACAAGTTTTGCCAAGGGTGTACTTTTTATGCCCATCCATATTTAACTCAAGATGCTGCTTTTATTTTCAAAAATATTGGTAGAACCAAATTAACATTCGATAATTAATTTTTAAATAAATAATTTTTAAAAAAAAATTAAACACGTAATAAATATGTTACAAGGGAATACGCATTAGGTGGACATTTTTTACCCACCCTTGGGCGTTTAACGGTTAAGTTGTTATCTCTACATCGGTTTAAGAATTTGATAGAATTTTGACAGTGTGAGAGTTTCTCGTAGAAGGTTTCCAATTTCCTAAAATTTTGACACAAGCTAGGCCCATACCGGTTTCTTAATGTTGTTCTGAAGCTATTTTCTTGTGGCATTTTTACAATTTTAACTATTTATAATGGGAATAAGACACAATATTATTACAAAATGATTTTTTATTAACGTTTGGACGCCCAAATCGGGTGCCGTTGTCAAAATACAAAATACTACTAACATAAACAAAAATGTTGTTGCTTAGTAAAATCATTTTTTTAATAATATTGTGGCTTATTCCCATTATAAATAGTTAAAATTTTAAAAATGCCACAAGAAAATAGCTTCAGAACAACTTATTATTATGGATTAGAACGTCTTAATATAACTGCTAACTGTACTCTATGCTTGACCTTGAGCTGTGATGGGACATAAAGTGCGCTTATACGGGCAATGTTTTGAGTCATAATTGCTCGATAACACAGATGGATCAATATGCAGTAATTAGTGGAGCAATATGGAGCAATTTCAAAAAAATGCCACAATTGATTCAGCAATATTGCTTCTAATTGTTCGATATATTGCATATTGCTCAATGTTGCTGATATGAATTGCTAAATATCCAGTGTGTACATAAATTCAAGGCCAGTGTGCTTATATCTTGTATATAATAAAATCGCTTGCTGAAAAAACGGTGAATGGACTTCTATTGGGTTGGAGTTTGAAATATATCACTATTTTGTATGAATCCTTAGTGGCTAGGAATCGAAGGTAAGTTTTGATGATATAGGAAGTGGTCCACCTACATTTGTTCTCTGTTTCAAAACTTTATTCAAAAGAAATTAAAAGTCAATTTGAGACAGTCTAGTAAACTTTTTGAATAAAATATCATCTAATTTATAACACAATGAAGTTAGCTTCCGTCTTGGTAAAAATTTTACACCCAGATACGGCTATGTCTTCTCTTTTATTTTTGCTTTTGACTCGTGATAATACAGAATCAAAAAAAGGCAAGTATCACTCGTATCAATAAGGTGTATTGCCACCTTGGTTTTAGACTACACTCATCATTTGGTTTGTCATATAACTAATCACATTTTTGCTGTTCCTTTGAGGTAAAGTTGTCCGTTCATCAATGAGAGCCATACGAAGCTTTTCACATGCCGTTGGAACAGGTGTCAATACGATGTCTTACACGCATTTGGAGAAGGCTCCATATATTCTAAATAGGACTAAAGCAAATCCATTTTTTGAATACAAACATCTTTAAGATGGTGTGTTACAATCCTTGCCGTGTGTGGTTTTGCATTTTCTTACATTAGCATAAAATCATGCAAATAAACGCAGCATATATGTAGCTTCACATGATGTTGTAAGATCTCCGTTATATATCTGTGCATTGTTAATGCACCTCTCTCAATCAAGATGAGATCCGAGTGTGCCTCTTCTTCTTCTTGCAGTACCGTCTCTTATTGGAGGTTGGCTACCATCACAGCAATCTTAACTTTTTTGGCTGCAGCTCTGAACAATTGTATTGAACTGCACCCGTACCACTCCCTTAAATTTCGCAACCAGGAAATCCTCCTATGTCCCACATTTCTCTTTCCCGAGATTTGTCCTTCGATTATGAGCCTTAGCAGGGAGTACTTTTCCCCTCTCATTATGTGGCCTATATATTCCAGTTTTCTGGTTTGTATGGTTTTAATGACATCGCAGTATTTCCTTATCTTCAGCAAAATATCTTGATTTGTTA
This sequence comes from Diabrotica virgifera virgifera, assembly GCF_917563875.1. Classification (NCBI taxonomy): domain Eukaryota; kingdom Metazoa; phylum Arthropoda; class Insecta; order Coleoptera; family Chrysomelidae; genus Diabrotica; species Diabrotica virgifera. Next base: position 39,339,825 of record NC_065448.1, read on the forward strand.
CTCTCTCTGTCCATGGTATTTTTCACATTCTCCTGTAGCACCACATTTCGAATGCCTAAATGTTTTTGATGTTTACATTTTTTAGTGCTCAATCTTCAATGCCGTACATCAGAACGAAGAAAACATAGCAACTTCACATTTTCGTTCTCAATTTCAGATTTATGCCTCTGCAGAATAGGAACTTTTTCATTTTGATAACTGATTGTCTCGCTATTTCTATTCGCCTATTAATTTCTCTTGTTTTGTCATCAGTATCAGTGAACCAAACCCCTAGATATTTTTAAGACGTAAATCTTTTAACTTGATTATTATTTATGGTAAAATTCACATTGGTGTATAGCTTCTTTGTTAGTCATAAGTCTTTTTGATGTTCAGTTTTAGACCATACTTGTTGGTATGAGTGTTTATGTCTTCCAGCAGATACTGTAAATTTGCTAGGTTATCTGTTACTATTAGCATGTCATCAGGGTATCGTATGTTGTTAGTTAATTCTCCGTTAATAATCTTCATAGCCGGTTCGCTAAACTCAGACACAACTGGCTAGTGATTTTAGTAATTTTGCCAATTTGGTAAAATTGACAAAAAAATAATTACTAAATAGTTAGTAATTTTGCCAATTTTTGGTAATTTTGCCAATACAGGGTGTAACAAAAATACAGGTCTTAAATTAAATCCCATATTCTGGGACCAAAAATAGTCCGATTGAACCTAACTTACCTTTGTACAAATGTGCATCTAAAAGAAGTTAAAGCACTTTGAATTTACAAAATAAATATTGATTTTTTCCCATATATCGAAAACTGTTTGAGGTTTCTTATTGAAAACGGACATGTGACATTCTTATGACAGGAACATCTTAAAAAAGAATTATAGTGAAATTTGTGGACCGCACCCATAAAAATTTTATAGGGGTTTTGTTCCCTTAAACCCCCTTCCCAAATTTTTGTGTACGTTACAATTAAATTTTCATTGTGGCACAATTAGTTAAACACAATGTATTTAAAACTTTTTTGCCTTTTATTACTGGAAAAGTTAGTTATTTTTTGAGATATTTTGAATATTTTGTCAAATCCACCACATATTTTTGTGTACTGTAGATTTTACTATGTACTGTACTTTTAAGTACGATTATAGAGACCTGGTAATATAATATGTAATATGAAAATTTATTTATAAATTACAGTTTGAGGTATATTTTGAACCATATTAAAAAAGAAGCCACATCTCGATAAAAGGTGCCTTATCTGAAAAATACCAGGAGGCAAAAAAAAATTTAAAAACACTGTGTTTAACTAATGGTACAGCAATAATAGCTTAATTGGAACGTACACAAACATTTGGGGGGTTTAAAGGCACAAACCCTCGATAAAATTTTTATGTAAACCTAATAAAAAAGAAGCCGCATCTCGATTAAAACTGGTAAAGAAAAATCTTTCCCGTCGTGTATCAGGCAAAGTCCTCCATGGTTTGATCATGAATGTACCTCAGCTAAAAACAACATGAAACAAAGCCTCAAAACAGCTAAATCAAATAACTTCCGCGACCCCTATAAAACAAATTTTTTGACATCAAAAAAAGCCTATAGACAAATAATTAAAAAGAAAAAACATATATATTTTCATAACCTGTATTCTCAACTTGCAAACAGCAGGGACTCCAAAACATTCTGGTCAGTGATTAGGAAATTTCGGAAAAATCACAATACTTCTTTTATCGATGTAGACGTATGGGAGCAATTTTATTCGAATATATATCCCCCAAAACTATATCATAATGCCCGTTTTTTTGATGCAAGACATCCCATTTTTGACGCTATTATAACCAGTGACGAAATATATAGAGTCCTAAATAACTGTCCCAATCGTAAAGCACCTGGAACTGACCATATTTCTTATGAATTCTTTAAAAATCTTCCAAATAATTGGATACTGTATTTAACGGGCATGTTTAATAGAATACTGGAAACAACCATTACGCCGCATAACTGGAGTGAAGTCATTTTTACTATGATATTTAAAAAGGGCAACAGAGATGATCCAGCAAACTATAGAGGTATTGCCTTACTTAATTGTGTTGAAAAAATATTTACTAATATTTTGTTAAACAGACTCAGAGATTGGGTTGAAGTAAATAATGTTCTTCCCGAATGTCAGTCGGGTTTCAGGGGATCAAGGGGTTGCATTGATAATGTATTCACCCTCACTTCTGCTGTACAACTGCAACTACGACTGAAAAAACGCAAAGTGTACGCTGCCTTTGTAGATTATAAGCGGGCTTTTGACTCCATTATCCATCATTTGCTGTGGCAAAAGCTATTTGGCCTTGGGGTGAGTTCTAAAATAATAGCCATTTTGAAAAACATTTATGATAATGCTAGGATGTACATCAAAACTCCAAACGGCTACACAAGACCATTTGATATTTCAACAGGAGTCTTACAGGGTGAACCTTTGAGTCCACTATTATTTAGTTTATTTATTGCGGATATAGAACAGTTTTTTATTAGTCAAGGATCTCAAGGTATCTCCATTGATAGCCAAAATCAAATAATAATGCTATTGTATGCTGATGATTTGGTCATTCTTTGTGACTCGGAAGTTGAACTCGGTAAAAATTTAAGTTATCTAGAAAAATACAGTGACAAAAACCAGCTAACTGTAAATGTTGGCAAAACCAAAATTCTTCCATTTGCCCGAAGCGGTCAAATTGGCAATAAAGGCGTTAAGTTCCTATATAAGAATGAAAAAATAGAAGTTGTTAACAAATTTGTATATCTTGGAGTCACCCTAACCACAACATCACTTTTTAAAGCAGTGGCCGATACAACAGTGGAAAGAGCAAAACACGCAATTGGTAACGTGATAGGTTTAATGGCTAAAACCAAAATGAATTCTTGGACATCTCGTGTGCAACTTTTCGATTCGCTAGTTCAAAGCCTTGTTATGAACTGTGTGCCCGTTTGGGGAATGAGATATGCTGACCAGTTAGAAAGAATACAAATAACTTTCTTTAAAAAACTTTTACATCTCAGTATCAATACACCTGATTATGCTGTTAGGTTGGAGACAGGAAGAGTAAAAATTTCTTTTACTATTTTCAAGCTAACTTTAAATTGGCTTATCAAGCTATCGCAAATGCATGATTTAAGACTTCCTCTTATTTGTTTTCTGCGTCAGCTTCAAATTTCTTCAGCAAATAATTCAATAAATACGAACAGATACAACTGGGTTTCACAGTTTAAGCAATATTTTCAAATATTAGATTATGAATTTTCTTGGGATGAAAACATCTCTGATTGGCTATTAAAAAACAAGAAAAGCATGTTAAAAAAGTATATGGATATGCTTCATCAAGAAGACATTCAAGCAGTCTCCATGTCAACATTCTCAACTATTTACAAACATTTATCCGTAGATACCTCAGTACAGAAATATCTGGAATTTCAAATTCCCATAAAATACATTCGTGCCATGGCGCAACTTCGAACATCTAATCGCCATGTGTTAAAATTTACCTATAATGGTATAACATATCATATACGACCATCTGAAATCTGTACTATTTGTAACACAAACAAGTTGGAAACTCTTGAACATTTACTGTTTGAATGTCCCATTTACAGTTCAATGAAACCGGTTAATATGGCCCCCCTTAATAATTGCACCGACCTTATTGGTTGTCTTAATAATGTAACTATAATATCTCTGAAAGCAATTTCAATATATATTTGGAATATCATAAAACTTAGATCTTTTGTTTTAAATGAATAAGCTTCAGTTTCTCCTTCATTGGTGTTTATTTAAGAAAACAAGTCTCCATTTCAGTTAGTAATAGCGATTAACTTTTGTTTAAATTTGTTAATAGTTACTTATGTTCTAGACTAGTTGTTACTTATATTCTGTACTTCAGTTTCTCCTTCATTGGTGTTTATTAAAAAAACCAAGTTCTCCATTTCAGTTAGTGATAGCGCTTAACTTTTGTTTAAATTTGTTAATAGTTATTTATGTTCTAGACTAGTTGTTAGTTATATTCTGTACTTACTAAACTCATTGTTATAAAACTGTAGTTTTTAAAAACAATAAATGTCTATCTATCTATCTAAACTGGTTTATCCAAAAAATACTAAGAGGTAAAAAAGTTTAAACACATTGTGTTTAGCTAATAGTACCACAATAATAATTTAATTGGAACGTATATAAAAGTTTGGGCGGGGGGTTTAAAGGGAACAAAACACCCATAAAATTTTTATGGGCTGCACAAATTTCATTATACTTTCTTTTTGGATGTTCCTGCCATAAGAATGCCACATATCCATTTTCATTAAAAAATCTCTAATAGTTTTCGATATATCGGAAAAAAATCGATTTTAATTTTGTAACTTCAAAGGGCTGTAACTTTTTGTGTGTGCATATTTGTACTAGGGTAAGTTAGGTTCAATCGAACTATTTTTGGTCCCAGAATATGTGATTTAATTTATGGCCTGTATTTTTGTTACACCCTGTATAGTCGGTTCGCTAAACTCAGACACAACTGGCTAGTGATGTTAGTAAGCAGTTTTGCCAATTTAGTAAAATTGGCAATAAAAATAATTACTAAATAGTTAATAATTATATATATAATGTTCTTGAACTCCTAAGTGGAGCATAGAGCTTCAGTGAAAACGCGCCATCGGGTTCTATTTTGCGCTAGGGCCTTCACCCCATTCCAATACTTTCCTTGACTTCTTATCTGGTCCATGATGGATCTTCTCCATTTAATAATTACTAAATAGTTATTAATTTGGCCAATTTTGGCAAAATTGGCCAAAAACAAAAAAATTATCTACTAAAATCACTAGCCAGTTGTGTCTGAGTTTATGGAACCGACTATACCAATGTTTTGCTTTAGGAGCGTATGTGTCTCAAAAGAAATCAATGCCCATTACTCAGCCACCACCAAAAATAATCTAGTATATCTGAGGGTAGGCAGCATAACGTTCTTCAACTCTCCTGTAGACCTTATTTCGACGAGCTTAACCATAAATTGATGTTCTACACTTATCTGTAAATAAAATATCTGTGACGGATGATATAAAGCGCATCACCACAAATTGGATGTTAGAAGCTCAAGATAGAAATAGGTGGAAAATTTTACGGGAAGCCTACGTTCAGCAGTGGAAAATAAAGGTTAACTCATGATGTTTAAAAAATTTCAAAAATAAAAAAATATGCATGTAAACCTTCCTACGCTAAAGACTACTAGCCCGATCAGGGAACGCAAAATTTTACGAAAAAATCCAAAAAAATAAAGGAAGGAACATTTGGGAATAGGTAGTTGCAATTTTCTATTATTATATAAGAAAAAGTTTACAATTCTACATCCCCTCCATTTTACAAAAATTGGAAAATACGGGGTGAAAAATATTTTCTCGGGGGTGAAAAAATATACGTTCAAAATAAGTTCGGAATTGGATAAAATGACTAGGTAATTCTAAGTAAATTTTTTTCTATAGAGTTTTTTTACTAAGTCAATACTTTTCGAGTTATTTGCGAGTGAATGTGTTCATTTTTAACAAAAAAAAAATGTTTTTGGACGGTTTTTCGGAGATAACTCAAAAAGTAAGTATTTTAGCGAAAAAAATATTCTTAGTAAAAAATATTATAACCTATTAAAAATTTAAAAAAATGGTGTATGCGCTCGCAGAGTTGCAGCTAATGAAAAAATGTAGGTTCTTCTTCGTCAAATTCCAAATCGAATATTTCAATGTGAAATAACCAAAAAACGGAGCACTTTTCGGGGAAAATTCTTTACAACTTTTTTAAATTGTTTAAAAAAAGGTTTACTTTTGTTTTTTTAAAAAAACTTCTAACATTAAAAGTAAGTGAGTTACGCTCAAAATATTGTTGGTCCTTTTTATTTTTTGGTAAAAAAATGGCGAAAATCACCCCTTAATTACCTTCTCAAATAAAATTAATCGTTACCGCTTTACAAGTTACTTTACTTATGTATTGTTTATATTATCTATAAGTTTCATTGGTTTAAAGTGCTCAATTTTGAAAAAAATTGGGTTTAAAATAAAACATTTTTTTATTTTGAAAAAAATCGTAATTGTTTATGGAATTAACTTAAAAACAATTAGGAATACCAAAAATCTCAAACAGTAATAAAATATACGTTTTGCTTTTCTGAATATTTTTGATTTTTTGTTTTCTTGTTAGACAAAAATTGGTTATCCTATGGCTGTTCAAAATTTGCCTAAACTCGTGATTAGTTACTCGTTGAAGCCATTTTAACTACAGCTTTTTCAAAACGAAGCACTTTGAACCGATGAAACTTACAGATTATATAAATAATACATAGACAAAGTAACTTTTGAAGTGGTAATGTTGAAATGTGTATGTGATGCTAATTAGGGGGTGATTTTCGCGATTTTTTTTACCAAAAAATAAAAGAGACCAACAATATTTTAAGCGTAATTCACTTACTTTTAATATTACCAGTTGTTTTTTAAAACAAAAATAAACCTTTTCTAAACACTTAAAAAAAGTTAAAATGAATTTTCCCCTAAAAGTGCTCCGTTTTTGGGTTATTTCATATTGAAATATTCGATTTGGAATTTGACGAAGAAGAACCTACTTAACATTAGCTGCAACTCTGCTTCTACTAGGTCTACAGACCTCATGTATACACCATTTTTTTTTCAATTTTTTATGGGCTATATTTTTGCAAAGAATATTTTTTTCGCTAAAATACTTACTTTTTGAGTTATCTCCGAAAAACCGTCCAAAAACATGTTTTATTTTGTTAAACATGAACATATTCACTCGCAAATAACTCGAAAAGTATTGACTTGGTGCACTCTATAGAAGAAAATTTGTTTAGAATTAGTCATTTTATCCAATTCCGGTCTTATTTTGAATGTATTTTTTCATCTTCGAGAGGGGGGTATTTACCTTCATTTTTGTAAAATGGAGGGGATGTAGAATTGTAAACTTTTTCTTATATAATAATAGACAATTTCAACTACCTATTCCCAAATTTTCATCCTTGCTTTATTTTTTTTGAGGTCAGATTGTTCTTTGATCGGGCTATACGTTTAAAGTCTAATAGTATGTTAAAAAAATGATTTTCTTAGGTGGCTCCCATTTCCCCCATCACCCCCAATTTAGATTAGTGCGCTGTGCCCTAATTTTTTTGGTCGTGTCGATGTCGGAGCCCGAATCTCGTTAATCCTTAGGCTCTGATTACTAATTAATTGTATCTGGTTAGACCACAATTATAAACTTATTACTGGCTGCAATCTACCTCGGGGATTTTACGGGATTTTCAAATTGGGGTTTCGGGAATTATTTTTTATGTAAGTACAAAATTATATATTGCGATAAAAAAAATCATAAATTTACATAGTGGATGAGCTAAATTTAACATATATTTCTATGAGCGAAAGTTATCTTTTAGTCAGCGTGTCACTTGATGAATAATTAATCGTTTAATGAGAAGGGCATTCTAGAAAATTTAATGTTGAATTTAAAATTGACTATTATGTGATGGAAATGCATGTTCAATATTAAATCAAAATATAAAAATAAAATACTGCTATTTAATCCCGACAGAATATGGTCAAATGTACCAGAGTGTATTAATTTCCTCATGTTTAGTTTATCAAGTCTCACTTGAGACTATATTGAGGTTTCTCTTAAGTGTGCCATCGTCTCTTCCAAACGCAACGAGATCATCTGCAAATGCACCTTCTGCATCTGTATCATTTCCTGGTTTCTATTCCCATTATGTATTTTCGATGTTTCTTTCGTGGTTTCCTTCATTAAACCATCTAGTAAAATATTTAATATGATGGGGCTTAATACACCTCCTTGTCGTAAGCCATCATTGACTCTAAACTCTTCGGATTCCATAGTATCTGCTCTTACCCTATTTCCTATGTTTTTGTATATGCTCCTAATACCACTTCTGAGTTTAGTGTCTTGTTACAGTAATTGAAGCTATTTATTATTTTTACTAACTGATTCTTAAATAAGAACATTTCATTTATATTCTATAATTACAAACACTTTAATATATTTAATATCTACATCACAATTAACACTAAAAACAAATACTTACTAATAGTCTGGGCTGATTATCGGAGAATAGGCCATTTTTGGGAAAAGTTATTTACCAGCAATTTTATTGCTGGAATCGAATTATAAGATCCTATATATTAATAATATAGGTATGCAAAGTCCTCAGATAGTGTGCTACTTTTTTTATAAACAAAATGGCGTCCGAAAATCGTGTTTTTTTCAATTATTGCTCTATAACTCCGAAGATTTTAACTTTACAACAAAAACACCCAAATAAAAATTCACCACGATTAAATTCTACATAGAGACGTGTTTTTCCCGATCTGCTCCGACGAAAATTTTCCTCGGAAAATGCGGGTTTTCCCAACAAAATCTTTAATTTTCAAATAAAGTTTTAGATAAGTAATTATTTACCAATAATTAAATAATTTGGTGACTTAAAAGCCTTCTTAGTTTAGATTATAATTCCAGAAGCTGGTGAAAATTAAACGAATATTTTAGCAACAATTCAATTGTTAATTAATAATTTACAGTCGCAATAATAACCAAAATAATTATGATACACTGATCAAACTTTGAAATCTTATAAAGATGAGATGCCTATTTAACATTTTGTCGACAAAATATAAATTTTTTATTTTTTGCATAATCTTTAAATGTTAAAAAAAATAGTTATAAACAAATTAACGTTTCTCAGAAAGTTTTCATTATATTATAATTTTAAAAAATAGCTAAAATGCGCATTTCAAATATCTTGAAAATGAATGCCTTAAAACCTTTTTGCAACCATTTGCAAAAAAGTTATGAAACAGCAAAATAAACATACGATTTCTACGGTGTTTATAATTTTTTTTAATTCTTTCAAAGCGTAGAAGTGAGTTTAAAGTACAAGCTAATTATTTATAAAAAAATATCGATTATCAGTTTAATGGTTATATTTTAATTAAAGATTATAAATATATTTTTTTGTAATTTACACGCGCGAAAGTAGAATAATACAGTACCGTATCTACCCGCCCACATACACAACTCGCGCGAGTTTAAGCGTGTCAGTCGCTTCGAGTGAACTTTTTATCTCCGGCTCTGTATCAAGCCTACTTTCGCGCTAAGAATTACAAAAAAAGTATTTTTAATCTTTGATTAAAATATAACCATAGCACTAATTTTTGACATTCTTTGTGAGTAATTAGATTGTACCACAGACTCACTTTTAAGCTTTGAAACAATTAAAACAAATTATAAACAACGGAGAATTCGTATATTTACTTTGCTGTTTCATAACTTTTTTGCAAATGGTTGGAAAATTTTTTTAAAGGATTCATTTTCAAGACCTATGAAATACTCATTTTAAGTATTTTTTAAAATTAGAATATAATAAACAATTTCTGAGAAATGTTAATTTGTTTATAACAATTTTTTTAAAACATTTTAAGATTATGCAAAAAAATGAAAAATTTATATTTTGTCGACAAAATATTAAATAGGTATCACACCTTTATATTCTTTCTAAGTTTGATCAATGTCTCATGATTATTTTGGTTGTTATTGCGACTGTAAATTGTTAATTAACAATTGAATTGTTGCTAAAATATTCGTTTCATTTGCACCGGCTTCTGAATTTATAATCTATAACAAGAAACATTTTATTTCACCAAGCTATATAATTATTGATAAATAATTACTGGCCCAAAAAATTTATTTGAAAATTCGAGATTTTGTTGGGAAAACCCACATTTTCCGAGGAAAATTTTTGTCGGAGCAAATGGGGAAAACATGCCTCTATGCAAAATTAAATTGGGATGAATTTTTATTTGAGTGTTTTGGTGTAAAGTTAAAATCTTCGGAGTTATAGAGCAGTAATTGAAAAAAATACGAATTTCGTGCGCCATTTTGTTTATAAAAAAAGTAGCACACTATATGCGGACTTTGCATACCTATATTAATAATATATAGGATCTTATAATTCGATTCCATCAATAAAATTGCTGGTAAATAACCTTTCTTTGTATTTTGCTAATTAGACCAGCGTATTATAACTATTTTTTTTTCAAAATTTAAAGATTATGCAAAAAAAAGAAAAATTTATATTTTGTTGATAAAATATTAAATAAGCATCTCATCTTTATAATCTTTATAAGTTTGATCAATGTATCATGATTATTTTGGTTATTATTGCGATCGTAATTTGTTAATTTACAATTGAATTGCTGCTAAAATATTCGTTTAATTTTCACCGGCTTCTGGAATTACAATATATGCCAAGAAAGCTTTGATGTCACTAAGTTATTTAATTATTGATTAATAATTACTTACCTAAAACTTTATTTGAAAATTAGAGTTTTTGTTAGGAAAACCCGCATTTTCCGAGGAAAATTCTCGTCGGAGCAAATCGTGAAAAACATATCTCTATGCAGAATTTAATTGCGGTGAATTTTTATTAAGATGTTTTTGTTGTAAAGTTAAAATCTTCGGAGTTATAGAGCAATAATTGAAAAAAATACGATTTGTCGGCGCCATTTTGTTTATAAAAAAAGTAGCACACTATCTGCGGACTTTGCATACCTGTATTATTAATATATAGGATCTTATAATTCGATTCCAGCAATAAAATTGCTGGTAAATAACTTTTCCATGAATTTTGCTAATTAGCCCAGAGTATAAAACTAACACATAATTTACTTCAAATCTTAAATTACAATTTATTTTACAATTCAAAAAATAATCCGCGCCCGTTACATATTTTTTTAATAGCTTACTGCTTAGACAACTGGAGACTGGCATAGTACAGTGGATTTTTTCAATCAGGTACCTAGTGTAACGTGTAGTTAGTGTTGAGTAAATGTATTGTTACTTAACAAAGTCGACGTCACTTTTTGCAAAAAGACGTTAATTGTATCCGAATGTCTACGGTCCCTCCGATGAGTACCGATACCACAATGATAGAAAGTATTTTCATTTATTAATTTATAATAAACTAGCTGACCCGGCGAACTTCGTACCACCTTAGAAATATATAAAATTTACTAAAGTTCACATGCTTTTTATTTCCAAAAAATTGCGCTTTGCTTATCGTCATGGTAAAAGCCAAAGGTACGGCACATTGTAGATATCTGAAATCAATTGGCAAATCTGTTGGAATCAACGGAATACGGGGGACAAAGACATCCTCTCCTTTGTATTTCTCCTTGGTGATTGTGGCCCAGAAAATTAATAATAAATTTACTTGAGACTTACATTGAGAAAGTAAACTACCAATTAATTGCTACTACTACTTTCGATACATAAACTGCTGTTTTCTAAGTAAGAAGTGACACCGTTACACGCCTGGTGGGATGACTGGTCTTTCAAATGATAATTATTACTGGTCAGTTATCGAACTCGGTTAGAAATTATTAAGTTACTAATCTGGCTATTAACAAATAAGAGTAGGTCATAAAAGGGTACAAATTCAGTGGTGTATGTATTTTTTAATTATTCTTGTTTCTTTGACACCATAAACATGGATTGGTCTCTGCCTGTATAGTTATGTCCTTGTCCATTGTCGTACATTCATAGTTTTCAGGTCGTCTTCAACGTCAAACAACCATATGGTTCTAGGCCTTCATTTATTTCGTTTTCATGTCGACATCTATTGTAATATTTTCGTTATTGTTTTTGTATCTTCTTGTCTCTAGACATATACCAACCATAACAGTCTTTCACTTCTCACAAATTTTACAATATCATACCCTCCATTGAATTCATTCAGTTCGCCGATTCTCGATACTCGCGGAGTTGGCATCTAGGTTCGTGACTTTAATTAAGATCATCATACGATCAAATGCATAGTTTGCGAGTCTATAAGGAACATACATACATACAAACATACATACAAACATTCATTTTTATTTATATAGAAGAGGTAATATTTAGATGGTTATTAAAAAATAACGGTTGGTGATAGAAAAGTGAAAATTTAGGATTGTGTGTATCTTTTGATTCTACATCATATAAAATTAACAAAGCACAATTTGTCCAAAAAAATAAAAAATAGTTCTGGGGGCAAGCCCCCTTTTTACTTAGATTGGTCGTACCAACTCAGAAACTATCCCGGGTTCATGTAAAACAACTTCGATTGAGATCATCATACGATCAAATGCATAGTTTGCGAGTCTATAAGGAACATACATACATACATACATACATACAAACATTCATTTTTATTTATATAGAAGAGGTAATATTTAGATGGTTATTAAAAAATAACGGTTGGTGATAGAAAAGTGAAAATTTAGGATTGTATGTAACTTTTGATTCTACATCATATAAAATTAACAAAGAACAGTTTGTCCAAAAAAATAAAAAATAATTCTGGGGGCAAGCCCCATTTTTACTTAGATTGGTCGTACCAACTCAGAAACTATCCCGGGTTCATGTAAAACAACTTCGATTGAGATCATCATACGATCAAATGCATAGTTTGCGAGTCTATAGGGAACATATATACATACATACATACAAACATTCATTTTTATTTTTTATGTAGAAGAGGTAATATTTAGATGGCTATTAAAAATAACGGTTGGTGATAGAAAAGTGAAAATTTAGGATGTATGTATCTTTTGATTCTACATCATATAAAATTAACAAAGAATAGTTTGCCCAAAAAAATAAAAAATAATTATGGGAGGCAAGCCCCCTTTTTACTTAGATTGGTCGTACCAACTCAGAAACCATCCCGGGTTCATGTACAACAACTTCCACTAAGGTTATCATACGATCAAATGCATAGTTTGCGAGTCTATAAGGAACATACATACATACAAACATTCATTTTTATTTATATAGAAAAGGTAATATTTAGATGGCTATTAAAAAATAACGGTTGGTGATAGAGAAGAGAAAATTTAGGATTGTATGTATCTTTTGATTCTATATCATATAAAATTAACAAAGAACAGTTTGTCCAAAAAAATAAAAAATAATTATGTGGGGGGGGGGGCAAGCCCCTTTTTTACTTAGATTAGTCGTACCAACTCAGAAACCATCCCGGGTTCATGTACAACAACTTCGATTAAGATCATCATACGATCAAATGCATAGTTTTCGAGTCTATAAGGAAGATACATAGGTACATACAAACATTCATTTTTATTTATATAGATGAAAAATTCTCCAACCAGGTGAAATTCGAACTCACGACCTTTAGGTCCAAGGGTAGGCAGGCCCTCTTACTACTGAGCCACAGAGAGAGTCGTTACATATTAAACTTACGGGACTGTTTAGTATTTCTCACTCAACCCCGCTCGTATCTGTGTCTTTTTATAGCGGTACCTCTGGCCTGGAATCAGCAATTTGGGTCAACATCTCGTCAAGGAAATCAAAAAGACCAAATCAATTACTCTGGAATTAAAGGTTTTATTTACCTGTTTCGGCAGAGGTCAAACAACCGCTTCTAGAAACCCCTTCTCGATGTTGTCATGGGTACCGTTACAAATTAAGTCAGTCATACAATCTACTTCTCGATTCATTAGGAATTTATCAATTTCTACCCGCGGGGTTCTTTCAAATTTTTTTTCTAGGTCTGTAAAAGCTTGATTTAGTTCCGTGCTTGTGTATTTTGTATTATCTGCTTGAATGTGAAAATATGGTCATGTATGCTTCTTCCCTCCCTGAATCCGTTCTTTGACTGCTCCAGTCATAAAACGCATTCTTAAATCTTTTTTGAAAATAGATATAATAACCCTCACTTCTCAGTCTTTTGGTATCTTTCTTTCATTTCATACATTATTGCAGACTTTCCTGATCATTTCATTTCATTTTCTTCCATATTTTTTAGTAGGTAGTTCTTTCAGCAGAAATATACTTACTTTATTAATAATTTAAATCGACATTATTAAAGTAATAAAAAGAAGAGTTGCCTCTATCTGGATAGAAAGCGGCATCGGCAGACGCTTGTTATTGACACCTGGTAAAATTGTCGGCATTCCCACCGTGCATGCCGCTTAAAACCACAAAGGATTTTCAGAGATGACAAACTTCGTTATTTGCGAGATTTTCTCCTTTGAAGATCCACTCGTGTTTTATTGTTTACTTTTATCTACTTGTTGGCTTTCAACATAAAGCAAAACCAACCGATTTTAAGATCTCATCTCGAACGGGAGGATAATGAAACTCTAGTGCTTGTAGTGTCTGCGAACAATTGTGTGCAAAAAATTATTTACTTTTGAATAAATGGGAAAGCGATTGCAATATTCGCTTCCTGCTTGTGACTTTATATCAATGAAATCTCTACTTGGTATCTAAAATTAAATGATCAGAAACTATCAATGTCCCATTGTTTTAGTAATTGTATGTTGATCAATAATGGACCTTGGTCAACATAAAACTACTAAAACAGTTTGACATTGTTTGCTTCTGATCATTTTCTGTGATTATGTAAAGTAATACTAAAAGCAGTTAGACCACTCTGGCTCTCATGGCCTCAATTAGGATGGAGATCTGACTATCATTTAGAGTGTAACAAACAATGCAATAAATTCCAATTATTCCTGGTCCACGCTTTCCTTCTACTTTCCCTACAAGATTAGTTGCAGCAATCCATATCTTTCACTGTTCCTCATGATTTGACCGAGGTATTCGATTTGTGAAAGGTATTTGGAATAATTATCAATTTCATAATTATGGGGGAAAATAATGACAGTTATTATTTTCCAATAAACGCCTGAAAATATCGACCGCACGAAAAAATTGTAATCAAAGGAATTATAGAAAACCACATTTTCAACAATTTTAGTTCTTATACTTTTTGTTGAGAAGTTGAATATGGCGGAGAAATTGGGCAAAAACGGTTCCCGTTTAAAATCAAAATGACGGCTAACGCAACGGCGGACTTCGATCGAGATTTTAAATTTACACGTCTATTGAAGACGAGTTATTCACGTGATTTAAAGACGCATTTTCAATGTGACATTACAACCAAACTTTCACGTGACATTCACATAAGCAATTTACGTATATTGGTGACAAATTGACCCGTCCTAAAGATTAGAAAAATTAAATTTAGGGCAGCTCGGCATGCAAGGTTAGCCCTCTTATTTGTCTGACCCGACTGAACTATCCCTGCTATTTTTGTTATCTACCACATACGGAAATAATTGTTGTAAGGAAAAAAGTTGGGCGTCTCGTCAAAATGAAGCTACTCACGAAAAATTAGCTTGTTAGCAGTAAACGGTGAAAATAGGCCTGGGATCCCTGACTATAATTCTGGAAGAAACTCAGATCAATAAACACATTTGTTATTGGGTTGTTATGTTGAATTATGTTGAATTTTATGTTAAAAATTTCTTATGATTTATGATTCTTAAATATTCTTATAGATTTCTTATCATTATCATCATCATTCTCTTTGCCTTATCCCTATGCGGGTTCGGCTTCCCTAATTGCATTTCTCCACACAATTCTATCTTGGGTCATATCAATATTACTTCCCTTTACCAACATGTCCTGCCTTATCGTCTCCCTCCAGGTCTTCTTTGGTCTTCCCCTCCTACTCCTTCCACGAATCTGCACTTCATATTCTTCGTATTGGGTGATTAACGTCTCGACGTTGAACATGACCAAACCATCTTAACCTATGCTCTCTCATTTTAGCGTCGATTGTTGCCACACCTAAACTTCCCCTAATATACTCATTTCTAATTTTATCCTTCTTTGCCACTCCACTCATCATCTAAGCATTCTCATTTCCGCCACATGCATTCGTTGTTCCTCTTTCTTCTTCACTGCCCAACATTCAATTCCGTACATCATAGCCGGTCTTATGGTTGTTTTATAGAATTTATCCTTCAGCTTCATTGGAATTTTTCTGTCACACAACACACCACTCGCTTCTTTCCACTTCATCCATCCAGCCCTAATTCTACTGCATGTAACTCCACCTATTTCTCCATTACTCTGTAATACCGATCCCAGGTATTAAAACTATTGCTTTTTACAATCAGTTCACCATCCAAAGATACCATTTTATGTGTAGTAACTCCATCTTTAAATGAACATTCCTAATACTCTGTTTTTGACCTACTAATTTTTAAACCTTTTTCCTCCAGAGCTTGCCTCCACTGTTCCAGTTTTTGTTCTAAGTCTCTTTCACTATTTCCTACTAACACGACATCATCAGCATACATTAAGCACCATGGAATGTTACCCTGTAGTTTCGCTGTTATCTGGTCCAAAATTAATGAGAATAAATACGGACTAAGCACAGAGCCTTGGTGCAATCCTACTTTCACATGAAATTTATCAGTCTCTCCTACACCTGTCCTAACACTAGTCGTTACTCCCTCACAATCTTTGCATATTCACCAGGGACTGCTTTCTTATTGAGTGCCCGCCACAGAATCTCTCGAGGAACTCTATCATATGCTTTCTCAAGATCAATGAATACTATATGGGCGTTTGTTTCTTTACTCCTGTATTTTTCCATCAACTGCCTTATAATGAAAATTGCACCTGTTGTTGATCTGCCCTGCATAAAGCCAAATTGATTCTCGGATATTTCGGTCTCTTCACGTATTCGTCTATCAATTACTCTTTCCCATATTTTCATGGTGTGGCTAAGCAGTTTTATAGCCCTGTAGTTTGTAACATTGTTGTATATCTCCCTTGTTTTTGTAAACAGGTACCAGTATACTGCTTCTCCATTCGTCTGGCATTTGTCCAACTGCCATAATTCTATTAACCCGGGAGTAGTCGCGCTCACTTCTGTAAGGCGAATGGTCGCGTGTTAAATTCTATCTCACAATACGAATTTAAATACGAATTTACAACAAATTTTTATTTTATAGTATTTTTATTTACTTGTTCTTCTTCTTATGGTGCCTATCCGTTACGGATGTTGGACACTAACATGGCTATTCTGACTTTGTTGACTGCTGCCCTGAAAAGTCCGGTAGTGGTTAAGTTAAACCATTTTCGCAGGTTATGCAGCCAGGATATTCTTCTTCGTCCTGGACCTCTTTTCCCATGCACTTTACCTTGAAGTATGGTCCGAAGTAGGTCATATCGTTGTTCATTGCGCATTACATGGCCCAGGTATTCCAGTTTGCGACGTTTTATGGTTACGACTAGTTCGCGCTCTTTACCCATTCTATGTAGAACTTCTTCGTTGGTAACTCTGTCTATCCAGGAAATCCTCAAAATGCGTCTATAGCACCACATCTCAAATGCTTTGAGTCTCTTCAGTGATGCTTCAGTTAAGGTCCATGACTCCACGCCATATAAAAGAACGGAGAATACGTAGCACTTTAGTAAACGAATTTTTATTTCCAATTTTATATCGTGACTGTTAAAGATTTTTTTCATTTTGACGAAGGCTGATCTTGCTTTCTCGATCCTTATCTTAATTTCCGTCGATTGGTCCCACTGTTCATTTAAGTTTGCACCCAAATAACAAAAGTTGGTGATTTGTGTTATAGGTTGTTGGTTAACTAGTAATTGACCAGGTGGTATCCTATTTTTGCTTATAACCATGTGTTTGGTTTTTTTGATGTTAAAATCAAGCCCAAACCTGCTACTTACTTCTGCCACCCTGGAGACAAGTGTCTGCAGACCTTCAAGACTGTCTGCAAAAATGACAGTATCATCAGCATATCTTATGTTGTTCAATCGTTCTCCGTTTATAAGTATTCCCTCGTCTATGTCCGTTAGCGCTAGGTTCATAATGTGTTCTGAATATATATTGAACAATAATGGGGACAATATACATCCCTGTCGCACACCTCTTTTTATCTTTATGTCGTCTGTTAACTGATCCCCTACTCTAACAGCTGCAGTTTGTTCGTAATAGATATTGTTTATTATACGGCGATCTCTGCTGTCTAGACCAATTGAATTTAATATTTTCATCAGTTCGTCATGTTTTATTCTATCGAACGCTTTCTGGTAATCAACAAAACACACATATATATCACAATTCACGTCTCTACATCTTTGAAAGAGAACTTGTATTGCAAAAAGTGCCTCTCGAGTACCCAATGCATCCCTAAAGCCGAATTGTGTGTTTGTCATGTGTTCTTCACACTTTTTATATATTCTTTTATGTATAATTTTTAAAAAAGTTTTCAGGAGATGGCTCATAAGGCTTATTATTCGATAATCTTCACATTTTTTTGGCATTGGGTTTTTTAGGGATTGTTATAAAAGTTGATCTTAGCCACTGTTGGGGTATTTTTCCACTTTGGTATATTTTGTTGAAGATCAAGGTAAGTCTTTTTACTTCGTCTTTATCCATAATTTTTAAAAATTCTGAGTAGAACTCGTCTGGTCCTGCGGCTTTTCCCTCCTTAATGTTGTTTATAGCAGCTTCTACTTCCGCTTCGAGAATAGGTGGTCCGGTATTTACTTGTTATGTTAGAAATATTATTTCTAACAATTATTAAAGCTAATTGGCTCTCCCCAAAGCCATAAATTCCACAAGAAGAAGAAGAAGAAAAAAATAAAAAAAATTCCTACGGATTACTACACCCTTCGTAGAGGCAAAATTTTTCATCAAGTTATCGCGAAAAAGGATAAAATGTGAGATTCTATCTAACGGCGCGACTACTCGCGGCTTAAATTAATAGACCTGCTAGCAAGATATCGTTGATTGGTGTATTTATATAATGGTCAGGTGTCCCTAAAGTAACAAGTAATAATACTACTTTTTCTTTTAATCGCGAATATACAGGGTGTCCCGAAAAGATTGGTCATAAATTATACCACACATTCTGGGGTCAAAAATAGTTCGATTGAACCTAACTTACCTTAGTACAAATGTGCTCACAAAAAAAGTTACAGCCCTTTGAAGTTACAAAATGAAAATCGATATTTTTTCATATATCGAAAACTCTTAAAGATTTTATATTGAAATTGGACACATGGCATTCTTATGGCAGCAGCATCTTAAAAAAAATTAAAGTGAAAATATGTGCAGCCCGTAAAAATTTTATGGGGGTTTTGTTCCCTTAAACCCCCCCAAACTTTTTTGTACGTTCCAATTCAATTATTATTGTGGCACCATTAGTTAAACACAATGGTTTCAAAACTTTTTTGCTTCTTATTACTTTTTCGATAATCCAGTGTTTAACGAGATATTTTGAATATTTGTCGAATCCACCACATATTTGTATATGGTTAAGTACGATTATAGAGACCTGTTAATAATCTGAAAGTTTATTTATAATTTACATTTTTAGGTATATTTTGAAAAAGAAGCCACATCTCGATAAAAGGTGATTTATCAAAAAAAGACTAAGAGGCAAAAAAGTTTTAAAAGTACTGTGTTTAACTAATGGTACCACAATAATAGTTTAATTGGAACGCACACAAACATTTGGCGGGTTTAATGGAACAAAACCCCTATCAGATTTTTATGTAAATATATTAAAAAAGAATCCGCATCTCGATAAAAACTGGCTTATCGAAAATATACTAAGAGGCAAAAAAGTTTTAAAAACGTTGTGTTTAACTAATGGTACCACAATAATGAATTCATTGAAACGTACACAAAAGTTTGGGGGGGTCTAAGGGAACAAAACCCCTATAAAATTTTTATGGGGTGAACAAATTTCACTATAATTTTGTTTTAAGATTTTCCTGACATAATAATGATACACGTCCATTTTCGATAAAGAATCTCCAATAGTTTTCGATATATTGAAAAAAATCGATTTTCATTTTGTAACTTCAAAGGGTTGTAACTTTTTTTGTGAGCACATTTGTACTAAGGTAAGTTAGGTTTAATCGAACTATTTTTGACCCCAGAATGTGTGGTATAATTTATGACCAATCTTTTCGGGACACCCTGTATAATTCGCTTGCTTTTGACTTTGGTTGCTTTTATTCTAATTTTCCTTTTTTTGGAAGTGATTTCTTTTTCTATTTTTGGTGATATGTGTCTGTTTAATCATTTCTCCCTAGCTTTGACTTTAAAACAATAAAAACATGTATACCCACTATAAGCTATTGTGGTGCAAACAACTACAGTTCAATTTAATTCCACAACGCTTACACGTGTGGTTCAAATAAAAACAAACGTGATTGATTTTGTGTTTTTATTTTTGAAAAGGGTTCCATGTGCTATTCCGTCAGATTAATTTTGGGATAATTGCCCCAATTGGAAGGCATCATTAGTCATGTGAATGGGTTTCGCTGTTTTAATATTTTACGGGCTAAACTGGCATTTATTCAGTACTTTTTTTGTCTCGTTTTAATCTTTTTTATCCAACGGGAGGATCTATATTGTATTGGCATTAAATCTTTGCGTGGGTTCAGGGCTATTCTTGGTGTCCTACGCATTCACGGTACAAATATAGGAAGTTAACGATTATACAAATTTAGTAGAAATCGTTATATTTAGATGATACAATCTTGAAAATGCTATTTTGTTACATGAAAACAATTAAAGCTTACATAATTAAATAGCGATGGTAAAAAATAACAAATAAATTTCAATTAACTGAAGAGGTGGCGGGGTCTCGGTTAAAATGAAAGAAGACAAAACAAAGCCCGCTAATATATACTGCCCGACATTTAAAATGCGTAAATGCATTAAACGTATTCAACGTATGCAAACGTATAAAACATTCATTTCTTCATGAATCGGCGATTTTGGAAAAAAATCTCGGAACAGATAAATTTTTATTTTTAAATTACGAGTTTTTGGCATATATATCATACCAGTGAAGTCACCCATCTGGATGTGATGACGTCATCGATGATTTTTTTAAATGGGAATAGAGGTCGTGTTATAGCTCATTTGAAAGGTAATTCAATTCTCTATTCAGTAATAGAAACATTAACATAATTATTTATACAGGGTGTCAAGCAAACATTTTTTTGAATTAAATATATTGACATGAGAAGAAGAATGTATGTAATATATTTAATTCAAAATACATTTTACTGCTCTCAGAAAACAGAAAAAAATGTTTATTTGAAAAATGATCATTGCATTTCGCTTAAATTAAATGTTCAATCTGTCAAGAGGCAGGTGGTGGCTGCATTAATATTGAATTTAAGTAAAAAACAATATTTATTTGTCAAATAAACATTTTTCCCTGTTTTCTTATAGCAGTAAGATGTATTTTGAATTAAATAAATTACACACATTCTCATTTTTGTGTCAATTAATTTAATTAAAAAAAATTTTTTTGGACACCCTGTATAACTAAATATGTTAATGTTTATATTACTGAATAGAGAATTAAATTATCTTTCAAATGAGCTATCACACGGCCCCTATTCTTATTTTAAAAATCATGGATGACGTCATCATATCCAGATGGGTGACGTCACTAGTATGATATATATGCCAAAAAGTCGTAAGTTAAAAATAAAAATTGACTTCTTCTGGGATTTTTTTCCAAAATCGTCTATTTATGAAAAAATGAATTTATTCCAACCTTTACGTGCTCACTGTATATTTTAATAGTTTTGGATACAAAACACTCATTAGACCAATAATTAGTTACGCGGCAGAAACGCCTACCACAGAGAGGATAAAAACAATTCTAGAACAACAGAGATAAAACACTTCGAAAAATCGATGGCAAGACACTATGGGACAGATCCAGAAGTACAGATATACGACGGTGATGCAAGGTGGAGAACGTTAATAACTGGATAAGAAACAGAAGAGTAGAATGGAATGACCACATAAGCCGAATGGCAACAAATAGAGTAGTAAGGACAGCGAGAGACGGTTCCCCAATAGGAAGACAATCAGTGGGAAAACCACGAAAACAATGGAACGACAACTTACTGGAGGCACATTGAAAAATCAGACAGAGTCATATCTATACAAAAAGAAGAAGAAGAAAAGACTGAAATACATATCCCCGATTGCCCTACTGACCTTAAATAACTTATGGTAGCCATTTAAAATTAAGACTGAATCTCAACAAATAGAGCATGTAGTTAAGGACGGCGAGACACGGTTCCCCAATACGAGTGGGAAGTAAGTGTAGTCCAGCGTAATAAGGTTTTTCCCATGACACTCGAGCAGCCAGGGTACTGAAGCGTTTTTTTGACAGGTAATGCCTATAAGCGCAAATTGTAACTATTTCCTGCGTAGGATCTGGCGGCCATTTTTATTTATAAACAATTAAGTGTCAAAAAATGGCATTTTTCCTTTTTTTTTCAAATCAATGGAAAACAGCGAAACTTATAATTTTTTAGTACAAATATCTTTGAGATTATAGAAAAATCTTTAAAATGACGTATTACAAAGTTTGATATACTCATTTATTGTTAATACAATTGCGAAAAAAGGTCGGAATTGCAAAAAAATTAATTTCGCAATATCTGCTGTAAAAATTAGTAAAGAGCTTTTAAATTTTTGTCATATAAGGGTTCTTTGGTGCTTAATATGTGATAAAAATTTCAAAGCGATTCATTCAATTGTTTAAATTTTATTCAAATTATTTTTCCCAGTGAGCAGTTTTTTTGCAAAAACATAAGTCAGAAAAACATGACGTTAGAACCATTCCACAGGTGTCAAATGAAAGAGCATGAGCTATATTTTCAACTTGGTTTAAAAAAAGTGAATAAAAAATGCATTTATTAGTAATAAATAATTATGCAAAAGTATCGTAAATCTTTCCTTATAAACTTTTTATTTTGTTATATAAGATATTAAATATATTTATTACAATTTTTTATCAATTATGATATAAATAACATTAATTGGTAGTTGTGTACTTAAAACAGGGTAAAAAAGTTAATTTTTTTGGAAAAGTTATCCAAGAAGTTTATAAGGAAAGATTTACAATACTTTTGCATAATTATTTATTACTAATAAATGCATTTTTTATTCGCTTTTTTAAACCAAGTTGAAAATATAGCTCATGCATATTATTCCTAATACACCCTATATGATATAGTTCGTTGAAATCAAGTTGTAAGCAGCTTTTAAAAATATCAGAATATACAGGGTGTTCCATTAAAAATAAAGCATATGGACTCTACTAGACTTGCAAGGATCACCCTGTATATTTAAATTTTAGTTATCACCCTGTTTATTTCAATTTATGTTTAAAAAGTGCACATTTTTATTTAAAAATCGACGGGTCTCAGCGTTTTTTATATTTTTTGATACAAGGACAGAAATAATTTTTTTCCATAAGTGCCTTCCACACTGTATGAGAAGTATAAAGAAATAGTAAATGGTACAGATGTAATAACTTTCATAAAAATAGGTAGATTTAGATGAGCTGGAAATGTGTCAAGAGCACATGAAAATTGCACACGCAGACGAACCCTGTTAGCGCATAGCGGTACCAGTAGGAAATATAAGTAGAAGTAAACCAAGACTGAGATGAAGGGACGATGTGGATGAGGATGCGAGGAAGATCGGCGCACCAAATTTTGCAACGGTTAGTCATAAATCGAAACGATTGGCGAAATACTAGAGTCATTTGTAAAATAAGTTTTCCTATGCCGCTGAGAAAGAGTGCGACGTGCTGAGAGAAATTTGGCAACACTGACTTATACATCAACTCTCCTTCTCTCTTACCCAACAGTTTTGCCTCACTCCATTGCTCAGTGTCAGCCTTACTTACTTACTTACTTATCCTCTTCGTTCCCACTGGAAGATAGGGCATCTACTGCCATTCTCCATTTTTGCCTATCTTGTGCTTTATCTCTAACTTCTTTCCAGGTTAAGCCGACGTTTTCTGCTTCTTTAATAATTGTTTTCTTTCATGTATTTATCGGCCTCCGCTGTTTCCGTTTTCCTGGAGGTTGGAATTCCAATGCTTCTTTTGTTATGTCTGTGTCTGGTTTCCGCAGAAGATGGCCCACCCATTTCCATCTTCTCTTTCTTATTTCTTTATGTATTGGTTCTTGCTTCGTTTTTTTCCATAAGTCTGCGTTTGTGATTCTGTTGGGCCAAAATACTTTTAGAATTTTTCGTAAGCATTTATTGATGAAGTATTGAATCTCTCCAGTGTTGTGTTTTGTTATTCTTTAAGTTTGTGATCCGTATAATAGTACTGCCTTTACATTACTATTGAAGATTTTTTACTTTGGCGTCCAGTTTTATCTCATTAGATTTCCATATATCATTTAGCATATAGTATGCTGTCTGTGCTTTGCCAATTCGTGTCTGGATATCCTCCTCTGCTCCTCCTGTCGTGTTCAGTATACTTCCTAGGTAATTAACTCTTTCCACTGACTTCAGATCTTGGTTATCTATTTGTATGCCCATTTCTCTCGGTGTGTTAATCTTCATTAATTCAGTTTTATTTATAATTATCTCCATACCCAACTTTTTACCTTCTTTGGCTAATTTCTCACTTTTTTCTGCATGCTCTGTCTCTTTGCTGAAAGTAGACATACATTTTCATAAATTTTCTACAAACCCTTGGACTACCTCTGTCCGGATTTGGCCTAGGTGAAATTCATGCTATGATACGATTTTAATACAAAATGGATTTCACCTATTGACATTAAACATGATAATCGAGGTTTATACGTAAAAGTGCATATCTATTCAACATGTTCGCAAATGATGAAGAGAATTCAGTGAAGGCCGAACGAAAATTCACGATGAATTTGAAGGCCTTCCGCTCCGATCTTCACTGAATTATCTACACCATTTGCGAACATGTTAAACAGATATGCATTTTACCTTACCTATAAACTTCGATTAACTGATGATGAATGTCAATAGGTGAAATCCATTTTATATTAAAAAAAGGATCACAACATGAATTTCATATTGGCGGTAACAGCGGCCGGGACGTCCATCTTCGAAAGCTGCTAGGACGACACTGAGCAATGCAGCAATGTGAAACTAGTATGGTAAATGAAAGGAAGAGTTGTTGTGTAAGGTTAGGTTGCCAGATTTCTCCCAGCATGTCGCACTCTTTCTTAGCGGGGTGATGAAGCTAATTTTACACATGATCCTCGTCCCTGGGGAAGATCAAGGCTCAACTAGGGCTGTAGCACCACTGCTGATAATTATGAACTTTTTTGCTGTTTAATGAAAAACAGTGTATATAAAAGTATACTAGTGCCAATTATACTATACAGTGAGGACGTTTGAGTTTGCATAAATTCATTATCTCGAGAATGGGCAAATTTGAAGAGAAATCCCCAGACTGGTCTATTTTTATTTTTAAATTAGGACTTTTTGGCGTATATATACTACTAGTGACGTCATCTATCTGGGCGTGATGACGTAATCGATGATTTTTTTAAATAAGAGTAGGGGTTGTATGATAGCTCATTTGAAGGGTAATTCAATTCTCTATTCAGAAATATAAACAATATCCTAATTATTTATACAGAGCGCCCAAAAAAATATTTTTGAATTAAATTAATTGAGACATAAAGAAGAATATATGTAATTTATTTAATGCAAAATACATTTTACTAATAATTAATAATTTATTTAAAAAAATATTTATTTTTATCAAATAAACATTTTTTCCTTTTGTCGGAAAACAATAAAATGTATTTCGAATTAAATAAATTAAAAATATATATACACTCTTCTACTTGTCTCATTTAATTTAGTTCAAAAAGTTTTTTGGCCACCCTGTATAAATAATTAGGTTATTGTTTATATTGCTGAATAGAGAATCAAATAACCTTTCAAATGAGCTATCACGAAACCCCTTTTTTTTTCCTGGAAGCCGTCTGTTGTCAACCGGTTTTACTGCAGCCACTTGGCTTATTGTACATCTTCCATTGGTTTATGAAACCCATTCCAGAATTCTGGAACCCTGTACCAGCTTGTACAGGTCTAGTGGGTGGGTGCAATATATATTTGGAGTCACTTCGATGTCTCCAAAAGTGTTTGCCGCCTCCGATCCAATGCCTCACAGTTATGCAAAATATGGTTGACTGTTTCAGGTTCTCTGTTACAGAGTTTGCAGCTCAAGTCTCCATGAAACAGCCCCATTGTATGCAGGTGACCCTTAACTGGCGCATGTTCAGTGAGGAAACCTGTTGTGACTCTGAGCTGATTCCTGCTTGTTTTCAGCAGCAACTCAGCCCTATTAGCACATGTCCGTCCGATATACATCTTGCCATGTGTTTGACCGGGTACACTCTCCCAGTGTGAGTTATGTTGGCTTCGGATCCAGGCTTTTTTTCGTTCACAGACGCTTTTTGGCACTCCCACGGCCGGCTCTGGACCCAGGTATTCTGTAGCTGATGCTCTCTTGACAAGTGCATCAGCTCTTTCAATGCCGGATATGCCCCGATGACCTGGAACCCATATCAGTATAACACTGTTCTGTTGTGCCAGTCTATCAAGTTCTTGTCGACATTCCCACATCAGCCTAGAGTTCACCTTAGGGCTTATAAGAGCCCCAATGGCTGCTTGGCTATGTGTGCATATGTTAACCCGCTGCAGTTCGAATGCCCTCAGGTTGTTTTCTCTTGCACACTGCAAGATTGCAAAAATATCTGCCTGAAATGCGGAGGTATATTCTCCCAGTGGAATAGAAATGTTGAAATTTCTACCACTACAGAATATTCCTGCGCCCGAACCGTCTGCAGTTTTAGACCCGTCCGTATACCAGGTGCAACCCTGCAGTCTGGGTCGAGAGTTTCCTCTGTCTCATTTGTCTCGTGGGCAAATGTCCACTCGAAAAAGTACTTCAGGCTTGTATATTGATGTCATATGGTCAGAAATCATCATCCATTCGGCATCATTAGTTTCATTCGTTACTCTGATTTAACTGGTACGTTGCTCAGGTTTTCTCGCAGTGTATAATATCCCATCCTCGCCCCACCTCTTATTGTTATATGTAAAGGAGGGAGATCCAGTAGGGCCTCCATAGCGGCCGTAGGTGTGCCCCTCATAGCCCCCGTGATCCCAAGACAGGCAAGTCTTTTCACCTTGCTTAATTTGATGATGGCATTTTTTTGCTGCACTTTTGGCAATCATACCACTGATGCATATGTAATTGTGGGTTTTACCACCATGTTATAAGTCCAATGTACCATGTCTGGTCTCAAACCTCACATTTTTCCATGAGTACGTCTGGCTACTATTAACGTAGTTATCGCTCTCTTCGTTATTCTTTCTACCTGCTGATTCCAAGTAAGTATTGAGTCTAATATTATCCCGAGATACTTTACTTCACTCACCAGATTTAAATGTACGCCATTTAGACTTAGAGGACCCACTTCCTCTGAATTCCTTCTTTTAGCAAATTTCATGATTTTGGACTTTAGACACTTTAGAGGACTGATACTAAGCCCTACAATTGAAGTCCATTCTGTAACTACGGTCAGAGCCTGTTGCATTCGATCTCTGACTGCACCATTAAATTTTCCGTGGGCTAAGATCACTAGGTCATCCGCATAGCCCAGAACGTGATGCCTATCGTTATTGAGTCTAGCTATCAGGCCATCCATGACCAGATTCCACAATAGAGGAGATAAGCCTCCCACCTGTGGGCAGCTTACGGCTACCTGAGCTGACACTGTATCCCCTGGCAACGTAGGATATATCACTCGGCTCCTCAGCATGCAGTCTATCCATCCAAAAAAACGTTTTTGAATTAAATTAATTGAGACAAAAAGAAGAATGTATGTAAAAAACTCCAACATGAAGTAAAAACCACTTCTATGTAATTGGTATATTTATTAAAATCTAAAAATCCCAATGGATTGAATAAAATGTGTCCAATTCAGAACGTTTTCAGACCTATCGGTCCATTATCAGTGAATGTGAATACTTGCTAAATAGCCCCAGAACCAAACAATGGTTGAATTATTTATAATTCGATTTACATTATTTAAAAGTAGTATTAAACAGGCTAAACGCCGATGTTACAGGATATAACTTCCGGGAACATGGTGAAACCCTACCAGGAAACTTAATCAACCATCTTAGGCCAACGCTGACTACCAAGTCTCTTCACTTGGTAGTCAGCGTTGGCCTAAGATGGTTGATTAAGTTTCCTGGTAGGGTTTCACCATGTTCCCGGAGGTTATATCCCTAAATTTATGCAAACTCAAACGTCCTCACTGTATATATTGTTAAAAAAGAAAGCACTTATTTTTAAACTTTTTTAAAAATAGCTGCTTTATATATATAACATGCCACACCTGCAGCGAGTGTTTCTAAATTATCCTCATTTTAAATACATAAATTTTACAAGAAATGGTTCTAAAATACAGGTACAAAATGTATTATTAATGTTTTTTTCGTAAACCAGTAGCCGTGTCCGTGTCTATTAAAATCCCATTTGTTTAATATCTTTATCACTTTAATCTCCCGTCCAGTGTTCCCTTCACTCTCGTTCGCCAAACTCACAATATTGCAGTTCGATGTAAATGAAATTTTCAAACAAATGACCAACGTAAATTATTCGCGGTATGAGTATTTTTATTTTTTTTACCTTTACAGTTATTGCAAAAGTGAGGTCAATATATTAGATAATGAAAATGCCAAATTTAAAATGAAAAATATTTGGCGGACTTTGAAAATTGTAGTCTCTTTTAAAATGATTTTTTTTTCATATTGACCTATTTTCGAGCGCAAAAATTTATTGACTTTAAATTTTTACAGGCTGTGGCATTATTATATTGTTATTAGGTATTATAGCAAATTATATTAAAACCTAGAAATATTAATTTCGATGTAATTTTTGGTAAAAGAATTTAATGTAAACATTAAACAATATGCTGTTTCGTATAATACACAACTATAGGTTATAGACATAAGCTAACCTTGCACGATGGTAACCTTGTACATTTAATGCAATACACACTTGTCACGACTCGACATTGAATTAAAATATTTAAGCTGGCTAGGAGAAAATGGGAAAAGATAATATTGTAGTATTTATTCGAAGATAGAGGTTGTCGTATTTATCCCACGACGTAAGTGATCTCCTGATAAAGAAGTGAACTGGTGATAAGAATGTGATTAGTAAATAATGTATGTCCTAAGGAAAAAGATACTGTAAATGGCGGGTGGGAAACCAACATAAAACTCAAGATACAAGTGGCAGAGAGAGTGTTAGGAACAACATCTGGTAAAGGGCCTCCTAGGGGCAAAAAAATTGATGGTGGAATGTTGAAGTTCAACAGAAGGTTAAAGAGAAGAAAGAGGCTAGAAAAAGGTATGACAACTTAACATAGAGGTAGATAAGGATATATACAAGTTAGCAAAAAGTGAGGCAAAGCTCGAAGTAGCTACTGCTAAGAAAATATCGTCTGCATAGCTCTTTGAACAGATGGAAACACGCGAGGGTATGAAAACATTCTACGGCACTGCTAGAACAAGGGACAAGTCGTCAAAGTACTTGACTTATGTACGGCAGATTAAGAGTAAGGATGAAACAGTGTTAAAACCCAATGTTAACATAAAGCATGGTAGGAGTCCTTTAGAAAGTTAAAGATAAAGTTAGTTTCAAACAGTTACAGCGGCCGTGGAGTAACGGCATATTCGCTGGCCTCATACGCCAGTGCACATGGGTTCGAGCCCTGCCAAAGACAAGCCATTTCCATTTCCAATAATGACACGAGCCGTCTCACCGTGCCTCGGAGAGCACGTTAAGTCGTTGGTTCCCCTGGGCTAGTGTACATCGGCACTAGTTACTTGAAACAGGGTTAAAAATGTAAATTTCACCGAAACTGTCCGAAAGGATCTCCCCGGCAAAAATGACATACGATATTATTATTATTAGTTTCAAATACAATGAAAATTTAGATGAGAAATGTAGAGCTAAGACTAAGGAGACAGACATTGACAGGATAAGAATAAGTAAGGTTTAAGCTGCCAGGAAGAAGCATATTATGCCTTGTTTGGTTTAAGACAGTTGATAGAGAAATACGGCGAAGAGAAAAGAGATCTACAATTGGTATTTATGGATCTTGAGAAGGCGTATGGCACGGAAGATTTCTGAGAAGTGCGTAAGGTTTGTGAAGTATATGTATGAAAGCGTGTACACCAAAGTAAGGTTTTGTGTCGGACTGGCCGAAAGTTTTCCATTGACGGTTCGTTTGCGTTTGTTTAATATCTTTATCCCTTTAATGTCCCGTCCAGTGTTCCCTTCACTCTCGTTCGCCAAACTCACATATTACAGTTCTATGTAAATGAAATTTTCAAACAAATGACCAACGTAAATTATTCGCGGCATGAGTATTATTATTTTTTTTGTACCTTTAAGGTTATTGCAAAAGTGAGGTCAATATATAATTTTACTATAATTTTTTTTTCAAGATGCGCGTACCATAAGAATGCCACATGTACATTTTTAGTAAAAAAATCTCTAATACTTTTCGATATATTGGAAATAAATTATTTTCATTTTGTAGCTTCAAAGAGCTGTAACTTTTTTATGTACACATTTGTACTAAGGTAAGTAAGGTTCAATCAACCTATTTTTGAACCCAAAATCTGTGGTATACTTTATTACCAATCTTTTCGGGACACCCTGTATAATTATATTAAAGGGATGTATTAGTGGAACCTGCAGCTAGGGATGGCGGTTATTGACGAAACACCGGTTTTTGGTCATACCGGTTTTTTCTACCTACGGTTTAACCTGGCGGTTATTACCGGTCAAAAAAACCAGTTATTCCATAAACCGATGTTCGGTTTTTTATTCATAGCCAATACCCAATAGGTTACATTTACATTGCGCTTTAGTTTGCGATACTCCATTCGAATCGATATGTCTATATCAGTATGAAATTAATCATCAATGTTGTGAAATCGGTTTCAGTCAGCTGAAAATTTCTCATTTACGCGCGGAGAGCGAAAAATTTTCCCATTTTTTCTCTGAATTCAGAATTTTTTCCACTTATCCGGTATATCACCGGTTATTACTCTTAAAAGAAAAAACCGGTTATAACCGGTTCAAAAAAACAACCGTAAAAACCGATTATTTCCAAGGAAAAAACCGGTTTCAGGTTATAACGGGTAGGTTTTTCCCATCCCTACGTGTGGCTTCATTCAATATAATTGCCCCACACTAAAGCTTTAAGCTTCTTAGAAAATCCAACATATATATCTTGTAAATCTTGATTGAACTATTATAGATGTATAGTGTTTACTTAATCATATTAGGGAGTTCCGTTTCATAATACAGCAATTACGCTACCTGCGTGTCAATTGATCTGATTGGTGATTATATATCGCTGCTGTGAGAGAAATATTAAAGGATTATTTCATCTGTGTATTTACAGTTACCTAGGAACAATTAATTAGTAACGTGGGAAGCGTTTGGATAATTGTAAAATGGTATCCCAGAGAACGGCAGTTCTTGCCAGTGGCGCACAACCCCCCTACATGCGACACTATACATGGTATCACAGACTAATTTATCCAGGCTATATTTCTTAAACGAATAGAAATTTTCGAATGGGATAAAAACTGATCTATTCCATTTGTAATACACTTTAATATGGCGTAGAAAAAATTTATCCCCTAAATATTCATCCCTTAGTTACAGGGTGCTATTAAAAAAAATAAAGTTACGGGTTGTAACTAAGGGATGAATATTTAGGGGATGATTTTTTGTACTCCATATTAAAGTGTATTACAGTTGAACTAGATCAGTTTTTGTCCCATTCGAAAATCTGTATTCGTTTAAGAGATATAGCCAGGATAAGTTAGTCTGGGACACCCTGTATATACACGAAATTTTCAATTTCCTAAATCTGACTGAATTGAAAATTGTACCAAATCCCATCTTAAAGTTTCGGAAAAGACTTTCCCTTCCATATGTCAAATGTCCATATTTGTCCAAAGGTGTGAATTTTATGGCCCTTCCCATTTAGGGTCTGTTTTTCGTTCTCGTCCCCAAAAATTTAGAAAATTTAAACCTGACTGTTGCAGCTTTTAATAGTACTTATCATTGAATTTTCAACTCATGTCTAATTTTGAAAATCGGTTATACCATTCAAAAGTTACCGAGCTCAGAAATATGACTCAATTTCGATTTAAAAAGGGGAAAATGTTTGTATGTATGTGTGTATGTGTATGAAAAAGATAGACGGATCTGAATTTTTTTCTGTGTTTTAAGAGGGGGTAAGGGCCGATTCAAAACAGGTGTAGTTTGTGATTTTTGACCACCCATAAGCCAGCTATAGGACTGGGTAATGGGTAAGTACAATACGACATTAAACGACATATTTTTGGGGGTATATATCTTAAGTTAAAGGAGAGGCAGGAAAACCTCAAATACACTAAATCAAGAGTGTTGAGTTAAGGTTTAAAGTGGTGTCTAAATGATTAGTATGTATCAGCCTTACACACGACTCAGTATCGCCAAAACACTGAAAAACAAAACTTTAAAAATTTGGGTTTTTCGACTAAAATTTTAACCTACGAATTGCGCCAATAACTGATCGTTTAGCGAAGGAGGACTCTAGACGCGTCTAACGGTGTATACCTTATATCTAGGAAAATTTGAATTTTTAATATATAGGCTTTATAAGGATGAACAAATCTATTTCCTATGGGAAAAATGGGTTTTCAAGCTGAATAATTCCTGTAATTCCTTCAGTTATCATACTTGACCTTCGATGCATAATATACTACTTGTCAATACGTTTCAAACTCATGTTTGGTGATCAAAATCTGTTAAGCCGTTTAGAAGTTATGGAGCTCCAAAATATAATCTATTTAACCATTATTGTCGAACTAGTTTATGTAGCTGTTTTGTAATTGCACTGGATATAATGCTAAATTTGATAGGGCAATCGGAGTTCATCTGCCGGCCATCCCAATATTTTTTTCTGTCCGAGTTCCTGTCACAAGTTTAGTGTCGTAACTACTAGTTACTAAATCATTTGGGAGATAGTACGACAAAGGAGACCATCTATAACGCTTAATGTGTAATCGAGAAACATTACATTCAACTTCATACATTTAATTTACAAAAACTTTGAAAAACTTCTTATACAAGAATAAAAAACCGCTAAATGCCGTAAAAATGAGTGTCTTACAAAATATTCCAGCTACAAAAGAGCTGGTATGAATGTTACGTGTCGCAAAAGTGTATTTTTATTTTGATGGAAAATAAAATTCTAGTTTTATTTTGAAAGATTTTTCCATAATATTTGCTAAATTTGAAGTAAAATACAAAAGAGCTTCAAAATGCAAACTGTATCAAAGTTACTATTCCCACTTAAAATGGAAAACTTTACTTAACTTTTTTTGGTTTTAGGACCTAATATTCACAACCCAATAGGTCCCCATAACGCTCGAGTAACTGCAAATTTAGCATACTTTCCTCCCGTACTCTTATGAATATTGCATTTTATTACCCTTACAGGCTCTTATTATATTATTATTATACATATTATTAATTATACAGTTTACTAAAACATTTTTTTTGTTTCAGGTACTCGTCTGTAATGTAAGTACTTACTTTTTTAGCTTTTGTAGTATTTTCATAAGAGACACGTATCTCTTATTCGTAGTTTTATCAAAACAAACGAAAATGTAAAAGGCAAAAAACCAATGCGGAAGGATGTTACAAGCTGGAAGATCTACGTAAAGGTAATAATAGCAAGATATACAAAAAATTCTATTATTTGTGTAATAAGTAAATTTGGGTGACATTCTGACGTCAAATGAAGCATGTAAAAAAGACAAGACTCAACTTTTTTTAGTCTGTATAACCAAGCATATTATAACATTTCTTGTTACGCAGAAAAACATTAATTTTTATTAAAAAATATATTTAATATATAAAATATATTTATAATAATTATAAAAAAAATCCAAACTCCTGTTATGTCCATCTCCTTTGAGTTTGTTCTAGAATCTCTTATGTGTTATTTATCGACTTTAAAACAAAAATTTTTTATCATTACAAAGAAACCATCTAATTCAACTCAACCAGGTAATGTTTTCAAACAATTTTAAAATTTAAAATTAATTTTAACCTACTCAACTATTTATTAAATTCAACAGATATTAACATAAATCAAAGTTTTTTCATATATTAATTTTTTTCATATATTACTTTCTCAGCTTTTTTAGTTATACTCCATAAAGTTTCATTGCTCTACAGATAATTATAACTTTATATTACAATAAATTTAATATCACCTACTGCATTACCTATACACTTGATTTTAATTCTTAATTAGTTATTAATGATTTTATTGATTGACACTTTTAATATAAATAATTTTAGCAAATTACTATTGTTCAATTTTTAAAATTTTAATTTTTCAAACAAATTTTTACAATCAGATCACAACTATTGCATATCCGACCAATCTTGTCTAAAAATGGCACACCCAATTTTACATCTATAAGTTCTTGAACATCCTGAACAACATCTAATAATCCTATATAAATAAAATCTACACAATTAATTAAAAATAACGTCACTTTATACATAACTAACAATTTTTCGTTTCTCGGTTTAATGTCGTGTTTTATTACTAATCCCCTCAAGATCCTGCCAATGTTTTGTTAGTATATTACATTCAAATCTATCTCTCTACCAACTCTCCCTTTAGCAAAGTGCAGAGAAAAAGTATGATATTGAATACTACTACTTTGTTCTTCCCTTAAACCGGAAACATTTAATTTTACTTTAACCGGGACCTGAAGATGCTGTTCAAAGTATAGACAGCGAGATCGGTCGTCAGTTTTAAAATAATTTGTTTGTGAGAACGTCTCTATTTTCTTTACTACACTAGTTTGGATTCACACATGCAACCCATTCATTATATTAATTTTCGTATTTAGATGTTTTTGGTATCAGTTTCTGCATTTTTGTGCACTTGTTTAGTTTTTATTTCATTTATAATTTTTCTTGCATTTCATAAGGATTTGGTCCTCTTTAAAGAAGCAATAATTTATTGACACGTTCTCTTTAATAGTCGTATCCAGAAACATACAGCCTTCCCATCCAACTACATTGGAACCTAGATAACTCGGATTAATCGGGATTAATGTGTTTATTGCTTTGTTTAACAAATAAAAACTTAATTTTTAACAACGCAAATAATCAAAACCGATAGAATTTGACTTGAACTTTCAAACGCAGTAAGCAGAATTGCTATTTTATTTTTTAATCAAAAGTTATTCGGGTTCAAAAATTGCACTTTTTCGATTTTTTGAAAGTTCAACCGCATTTATGTCGAAAACTATGCATCCTACGAAAAAACTTGTAAAAACATTTTTTGCTTAGAATGGCCAAAAAATACAAAAAAATGTTTTGTTTTGCCAGAAACCGCTGTTATGTGATTCCTCAAGTTCTTTGTTTATAACAATCTTATCGACATCCGGATCGACTGTTACCCAAAAAATTCGTGTTCTACGGGTCAAAATACATAAACAAAACTTGGGTAAGTCCATCTGAATTAAGGAGGCCGTTATACCCCCCCCTGGCGACAGGACTAAACATTTTTTTTATATACAACTTGTCTGAAGTTTTGAGTGATTTTAGTGCAACTGATTCTTATTAAGGAGTTAAGATATTAAAGCGACTTCGCACACATAAGTTGAGCCAAACGTAGTACACAATTTCATAGCCAAACATTTTCAAAATTGCCAAACACTATATTCTGAATTCAATCGCGGTCCGCACAAAACTAGCCCACGGTCCGGATGCGGACCGCGGTCCCCCAATTGGTGACCCGTGATATAGAGTATAGAGTATTGTTCATTTATTGGTAAAAAACTCACTCAGTTTTGGTTGTGTCAATTTTGTCTGCCGGTTGCGTGCTGTACGATCTCGCAGTCTCTTCAACATAAGCAGTTCAGCTTTAGAGAGTCTCATTTTAGCTTTATTAGCTTTGCAACGATTGTCCCAACTGTCTTTTATTATCATTTTGAAACAAAATTCTTCGATACCATATTATTATGATGCTGCAATTGTTTATAAAGATTCGCATTTATCAATCCTACCTAATGCTTCTAGTTTCTTTTCCATTGTCACTACAACATTTTTACGTTTTATTGCCACTATGTAGACAAAAAAACACGCAAACACAAACTCAGATAGGTTTCCAAAACACGCAAACACTCAAAATAGCACGACTACAGAACGGAAGCGAACAATACGACTGTACTACACACAATGCGGTCACAATCGGAACGATGTTATGTTATTTAAGAACAGTGGAGACTAAGATCATTGTTTAAAAAAGAATTTTTTACATAGTATTTTAGTCTTTTTTAAACAATGCTAAGACAGTTTGAAATAAAAGAATACAGGTGCCTGTTCTTCTAGAATTCTTCTAGAAAAATTCTTCTAGAATTTAACGAAGTCTATGGAATTGGTCCAGATGAGGTGGAAGCTGATCTTGCTGCTTTTAGGTCCTTTCTCGCTTCTGAAAGAATTATCCATTTACAAAAATCAAGGGAATGTCACCAAAATTACTATTCCGCTGTGTCTCCTAAACGAAATTTTTAAACATCACGACGTGTTCTGAGGGACTAGAATCCTCAAATTATTTTAGTGATAACAACTTTAGCATGGTTCTGATTAATATTCGTTCTATAAGATATAAAACTGATGAATTATTTCTATTTCTAGAGGAATTAGGGTTTCCTCCGATAGTTGCGGTTACTGAGCACTGGCTTGAAGTCAACGAGCCTTTTTTTGTAGAAAAATATTCCACTATTGCTAGGTACGATCGTCAAAGTTCAGCGCATGGTGGTACCCTGATTCTTTCTACAAATAATGATTTTTCTCTGGTAACAAAATATGATTTTCTATTAAGCGAAGCATTCTTTGAGTTTTCCTTAGTTTACAGTAAGAACTTTAATCTTTATATTATTTGCATTTATAGATCACCTGACTCTTCCGTGGAACTATTTTTTCAGAACCTGCTTAATTTGTTAGATGACCTGCCCCATAAAAGCAGAAAAATTTTATGCGGGGACTTTAACATTAATTATGCTGCTGCTTGTGCTACACAAATATCCCTAGTCAACATATTTGAATCGTATGGTCTAACAATGCACATTGATTCTCCTACAAGGATTACAAAAACTTCATCTACCATTATTGATTATATTGTCTCAGACTTCTCACCCCGTGATGTCTGCGCTACAACTGTTAATGCGGGACTATCTGATCATGAAGCGGTTTATACGAAGTTTAACATATTTAGCAAGCACTCTTCGAAAACTCGACGTTTAGGCAGGATTTTTTCCGCTCGGAATTTTCGTAAATTACAAAATTTATGCTTAACCTCTGACTGGCCATTTCCTTCTATGAACGTCGATAATAATTTCAGCGACTTTTTGAATAAGCTTGTCTGTATCTTTAATAAAGCATTTCCTTTAATCACAATTAAGCCAAAACATCACAAACCCTGGACTACCAAAGGTGTCCGCATATCAGCCAAAAATATGCGTTCACTACTGTACATCAAGAAATTTACTACCAACGTCTCTGTTACTGAATATATCACCAAGTACAGGGCAATCTATTTAAAACTTATAAAATCAGCTAAAAAATATTGTACTATCAAAATCGTCTGAGAAGCTCTAAAAGTGTTGCAAAAGAAACTTGGTCCATAATAAACGATCTTCGTAATAAAACTCACACAGCTCAAACATTT